>NC_041375.1:3768375-4068375 GCF_900634415.1 Cottoperca gobio | reverse complement strand
CCCGCTTGTATTATAATGAGGCACAAATCGATCGGTGTGCACCATTTTGTAGACAAGAGTGATTAATACACTTCGAAAAGTATGTCGGTCCAAGTCGGCCTATGGCACCACTCAGTGTTGCTCTTGCAGCCGTGTTGATATGAGAAGCAGCCACAGCTACTTTTCTCTAACATAATTACTTGTTCTGAGAGGTTTGTGTTCCCGCTGTGCTCTGATATACGGGTCATGTATGGAACATTTGTATACAGTAAGTGTGCCTTAATGTTTTGCATTCATCTGTCGTACATTTAGATTCATGGCTGGATTCAAAGCTACAGGGTACAAGGCAATAAGTTGCTGTTGGCCCCTGTTGTCAACTTTACTGTTCCACCTGATCATGGTTTTATAGATGAACATGAACCTGTGAGGGTGGGCTCTTTAGTCCTTCCCAGTCAATAAAAAGAGTCAGTGTGTTGGGGGAAAGACTAACCCTAACAATAAAGATACATGTCCCATAAATCTGCATCCTCACCAACCTTGTTGTTGTATTGCAATGAAGAGCCAGCTAACATTCTTCCTAATATTACAATGACATATATTAGATCAGACTGTTATTCGTATTGTGTACATATTCCTATGTTTTCACTTCCAATGCTTCAAGAGAAAAGATTTTTTGTAATGAGTGTACGAAACAGACTCAACCTTCCACACAATTTAAATATCACAGTGTCGTTGTTACTGTTTAGTGAACAGTCACTTGTTGCACCTGATGCTCCTTTTCATTCCCGATGCCCCACATGTCTTGCTTCAGAGTGATTTTGTGTATATAAGTAGCATATGAGTTATTGAGTTATTGCCAAAAATTTGTTTTGTGAGGTCATTGTGACACTTGAAAACCACATTCTGATCAGCTCATCCTCGAGCACAAGTGGATGTGTGAGCCAAATAAAGAGTTCACGACATATTGTGTTCACGAGAATGGGATGGACAGCCAGCCCTACGGACGGACAACCCAATGATACTCCAGCCACGGCTCTCGCCAGCACAGATGCATATTTATTAAGTCTGAAGAACTTTATTTTGACACCGGACCCATCAAAATTAGCTTATAATAACATCCACCTCAGTAGATATTGTGCTTCATTGATACAAATCCCCTCCCAAATTTGAAATTGATCATATCACTGTAAAGCAGCTGACATGAAGCAAACCTAGGAATTATTTGGCCGAGGCAGTTGCTCTCCTGGTAACCCTGCCTTGATGTCGATAACCATTTTAAAACATGAAGCAGGGCTTTTCAGAAAGCAGAACTTAAATCCACTCCTCTTTCCACCACACAGTGACAATACAGATTAAATCCCCCGTCAAATATTTCACAGAATTGGGAGAAATGCCAGCAAAGACCTTCATATTGGCACTAAGGGCACACTAGACATCTCCCTCACCCAAAGCTCTGACGCTCAAATATTGACATATTCTGTTTGACCTGCTGTACTTTTAGAATGTCAAAGACGTGAAGTTATTATAAAGTAAACATACTTTGTAACAAATGTACAAACAGCACACAGTGGTCGTCCTTGAAGGTCAACAAAACAGTCGTTCTGAGGTAAAAATCAAGAAGAAAAAACCTATTTCATCCTCTGGATGTGTTTAGTGCATTAGCAGAGCTAACATTAGCATAAATTCCTCTTCACCTTTGCCTGTGTGCACCACTTTCTGAGAGACTAATGGTGTTTGCCTGTTTGGAAGAGGGAGTGATACTCACCTTGGATCTGCTTTGATGATGAATACATCTGATAACCTTTCATGGATTGTTTCATCTAAAGGTAAAGGTTGTATCTACATTGGTTAGCCTTCATAAGCACCTTCAAAAGTGTGGGTTCTAACTGCCTGTGTCATACATGGTGATATGACTGTTATGGACTTCCAGTATTAATAAGGTCACATAATGCACATCCTGCGTCCACTCACCATGAAGCTACACTGTGTCATTGTCAATGTGAATCATGTTGATACTTGTGTCTGTCATATAGAAAGGAATACTTTAATGTACAAATGTACTATTTGCACTACATAAAGACATGATAAGTGACTTAACTGAAAATTTGTGTTTTCTGACATCCAGTGGTTTAACCTCTCATCTCGCTGCAGTGATGTAGAAGGATACACAAGGGTGTGTCAGCACAGTCATGTGCAGTAACATGTTTGATGTGTTGTAGCTGAACCCTCAGGTGGGTCTAAGAAAGAATATAGTTCCTTCATTAAACTGCTCACAACACGGTCTGTGGATTATTATTATTATTATTATGGAGTAACCGGGTCATGATTTCTGGAAAGAGACATTGCTGTTTTTCATTGTTTTGGTGCTTTGAGCTCCACAAGCCGAGTGCATCTAGTTCCATTATATTAAAGAGAAGGCAGACATCTCTACGGCCGATATCTCCAACACTCAGCAACTCACACCAAAACAATCTAGATCAATAAATAGCGCAACAGGTAAGAGGAAAATATGGATTTGGGACTTTCCCTTTAAATTACTCTTGCATATTCCTCACCAGAAATGTGTTCTTAAATTCAAACAGCTCCTCTTTCACATATCTTTTGATGACAAGTCATATCAATGATTACAACACTGATTGAATGCTGCATTTTTAAAACAATGTTAAGAGTAACCCCACATGATCCTCGTCTCATATCTCCTTATCGCTAGAATAACTGCTTGGATGGAAAGATATAAATCCTCGCATCTGGAAACTTCTTGACACTTGAGGAAAGCAAATATGCCACAGAGGGCAATGCAGCATTTAAAATGATTGTAATGGACTAATATCTCTTTCATTGTTTGAAGTTTATTTATTTTCACATTTTTTGAGAGTTACTCTTTAAAGTCTCTTTAGCAGTCTGAGGGTATGTTCACCTGTAGCTCTGCTCAGTTACTGTTCACGATGGGGGCTTCATATTTTGTACTGTGGGCAGATGTAAACAGGAAGTGTGTTAAATGTCTCACATGAACCTATTTATCTGTTTATGATGAAATTGGCAGCTTTACAATTACCAACTCACAATGTGTAGCTAAGTAATCCATCCATCCAGGTTTAATATCACTTTATTAATGCTTCAGATTACACATTATAGGTTCAAGTGAAAAAGTACTGGAAACAGAACTAGAAATAAATAACACTGTAATTTCAATGTACAAACAGGTTACCATTAACTTAATGTATATGTCCTTTTTACAACAGCTATGGAATACTTAATTTTACAATGCAGTATTTATTCATCATTTTAAAAACATAAATATAAACTATAAACTATTTAATAGTTATAATAGCTATACACTTATAGCTATAAAAGTACACCCTTCCTCGCACAATAAGCCTAATGTTTTGTTCCCCAGCAACAACAATCATTTAAAAACATATATTAAAAACATTAAAACTACACCAATGAGTATTTTCTTAATACATTTTTTATTTTATTTTTTTTCCTAAAGGCATTTTCTTTTATAAATACATTTTAATGTTTATAATAATTGTTCACCTATATATTTTGTTAATAGGTGAACAATTATTTCGTATAGTTTCACTTCAATATCAACCCTGCTGAGACAACCTTTTGTCTTCTTCACTTACACTCACATATACTAACCCATAAGTATTTTATGTGTATCCTGTCTACGCTAAGTAATTACTCAGGAACTTGTGGGCTGTAATCTGAAGCAAGCGTTCACCATTTCATCCTTCAAAGAACATAGTAATAAAAAAAAGCAGAATAAAAAATAAACAAGACAAACCTATAGGGCAACACAATGCCAGTTTTCCATTTATAGCATAAGACATTTATTTTTATAGGTGACTTTCTGCACATTCACAGCTGGATTCATTACCGACACAGCAGAGTCACATTCACAGTGATTGCAGCAGGTTTGCTTCAGGATCTGTTATTTATTACACTTCCCATCAAGCTGTCGCTCTTTTCGAGATGTGCTTGTTATCCAGCCTGTTTAAGATCTGCTGAGGAACTTTGAGTGAAAAGCACTCTTGGTGTCCTGCTTCAAATACAAGCCATGCTGTGAGAATTAAGGCGGCAGCATTACATTTCAGCAGGCTGGGCTGAATTATTAATTTATCATTATCCTTTATTATTTATTTATAATATCATGATCAAAGACAGAGGTTTAAACGACATAGGTTTGGAGTTCTGCTTTGGTGATTTTAATGGGGGGGTTCAATAAATTGTCAAGTTGGCACTTTTTTTCTTAATAGGAGAACATGCTACTCCAATACTGCCTGGTCTCCTTAAATGTATGTTCCCATACAACAAAACTGCATTGTGAATTATATTTCATCCATTACTTTTGTTTTTAATGTATCACTCATTTGTTTCCAATCAAAGTTAGCATACTGTAAGTAGGGAGGAGGGAAAGGAGGCTGGATGGTGAAACAAACAAACAAGCACAAAACTTTCATCCAGAAGACAGCTGCTCATTCCTGTCTGAAACCAAAAGTACGTCAATCAATTCATGTACTTAACTTTAGCACTACTATAAAACATACTTTAACATACTTAACTTATCTAACAAACTAGGATCTTTTATCAAACCTAACCAAGTAGTTTTGTTTCAATTCACAACGTTAATAACCTGCAACCATAATCCAGAAGAAATTAGGTTTTGTAGCATGGGAAGGTGATTTTTAGGAGACATGGTTGTCCAGCAACACCTCTGCCTGTGCAGTGACTCTGTATGAGAGTATGATATAATATAATTGCTAATGTGAGCTGTGAGTTATAAGGTAGAGCGAGTGTGTAGTTGCGAGGGTGAAATACTTCACTTGAAACTAGCGAGCACAGTAGTTGAGTGCCAGAGAAAGAGCGTGTGGGGTGCAGCGGCAGAGCGCAGGAGAGAAGGGGGTTGGGGGGGGGAGACAGAGAGTGAGAGTGAGAGAGCCCTAGGGAGGTGTTTTGCTGAGGTGTCTGCTGTTGATAAAGTATTTATGACCCTGGGGCAATTTAGTACAGACATTCAGGAACTCCACACCACCGGGCCGCCCCATGAAAGTTTCATGACCAAACGCCGTGTGGCTCAGCTGGAGCAACTCCACCTACAGCACATCACATTATTACAGAAAGTGTAAGAGCTGTTTTACTTCATCACTTTATTGTTGCAGCTGGTAAACGTTGTACACTGCTGGGCAGTTTAACATATAATAATTACGGCTGTCGAATTAACCCGTTAATTTCGATTAATTAATCACAGAAAAAATAACGTGTTAAAAATATTAACGCAGATTAATCGCGCTCCTAGATGCCCCTGACTTTTGGTCTGAAAGCACGGAGCACGGAGCTCTGGCAGCACCCGTCCCCGGCGCCCGTCGCACGGAGCTCAGAAAGCACGGAGCAACAGCAAATATTGTTATATGCGATTAATCGCGATTAATTAATCACAAAGCTTGTAATTAATTAGATACATTTTTGTAATCGCTTGACAGCCCTAATAATAATATATAGTCATTTATTAGTTATTTTTAAACATTGTATTTACAACCTAAAAATGTCAACTAATAAACTAATAAATTACAATAATATATAATCATTTATTAGTTGATTTTATATTTTGTATTAACAACCTAAATCTGCAAAGTAATAAGTAGTTTAAGTTATCACATACATGTAGTAAAGTAAAAAGTACAATATTTGCTACTGAGATAAAGTAAAACTATAAAGTAGCATAAAATACATTACCTCAAAATAGTACTTAAGTACATTGAGTAAATGTACTTAGTTACATTCCACCACTGCAAACACTAAAGTCACTTAAAATTATATATATATATTTATATTATACACCATTAAATCTGAGATTCTGTGATCTCGTGAAAACGTGTGATGCTGACTGAAGGGTTTGAGTTCTGACTTCATCATTGCTGATAAATCTGGACACAGTTGATGGAGAGGAATGTGTTTTTCTCCCCCTTCATCAACCATACTTCACACACTAGCTGATGTATTTCTTTGATCGATCTCCTCTTTCATTAAAAGCCAAATGATTGGAGGCATTTGAAATCTCCCTCACACTGACAACTATTACAAATATAAATCAAGCTATTGCAGATAGAAAGGAAGATTCTGCAGTTGTTTTAAGCAGCATCTATTGATTTATCTATTACTTGGTCTGTTTGGCACAGCCAGACAGAGACGAGCCCTGTTTTGAAGTCTATCCGTAAAGCAACAAATTATTTTTACAGTCAGTATTTGCATAATCAGCACCAATTTTAGGATCCCAGTGCCATGAATACTGACATGAAAATGGTTGATTTGCTCTGCAATTTGAGTTTTTCAAACGATCTGCCTGGGGTGTGTAAACATCAGACTCACCACATGACCAGAAGAAGTCCTGTTCATCAGGATAGAGAGTGCGCTAAGTGAGATAATGCTGCAGAATATTTCACAATCACAATCACTCCAAGTAAAATACTGTTCAATGGGGGAAACGACACATTTAACATTCGCAATCTTGAACAAAAACGTATTTCAGGAATATTTTGAGCCAAAAGAAATGGAGGAAAGGAATGAGCTCAAAATAGCAACATAACACATAATAACTTACTAATTCCCTACATGTGCTAGTGCTCTAGCTATGGCGTTCTTATGTGTTGGACTTTGTTTTATGCTTTTATGCTTATTTTATGGGTATGGTTATCTGTTTAATACATTGTTTAAATGTATAATGTGCTGAATAAGTGAGTGTTTTTACTATACTGTCTTTTTATATTTGAGCTCACTAAGACAAATTGAATTTAAATGAAGTATTTAATCTTAAAGTATTTATCTTTAATTGTGTCATACGTGTTCCAATCGTTGACAGTGCATCAAAGTAATAACTGTAATTATATCATTAGATAAATGTGTGTCGACTGATTGAGGGCAAATGCCATCATAATGAGCTGCACCCAGCTTCAAATCTTTGCAAGGGAAGGTGACGTGCTCCATCCAGCAAACATTATTCATTAATACAATTTCATGCAGCAGTGTTTCGGATTACACAGCAGCGAGGCACCCTGCTGTTGACATTGCAACGTCATTCATTTTGCAGTCGATGTAATTCATTTATTATTGTTGCGTTATCCCACTGTGCTTGTTCATATTATCGGGGAGTGTGCAGAGTGAAATCCTAATGAGGGTGACACCCAGACACCAGCTCAGACTGTCACATGACCTTCAGTCAGACATCTGCTGATGTGCACAAACAGGTTGTCTACAAGGTGATAGACAACAAAAGTTTCACTACTGAAGCTTGGCAAGCCGAAGTCAGAATACTGGTTGTATAGAGAAATCTATAGGCAACGTACAGAACAATTCTTCTCAATGTATAGTGTTATTTGTTGTACTAATGATGTATCACTACGGTGGATTTATCCTCATACAACGGTTTTTCTGATATCTTACAAAAAGTTATTGCTCATTATTTTTCGTGGGGTCTCTTACGAATGTCCAGCAACATCTGTCATCTTCCGCTCGCTACATGCATGCAGTCCTTTCAAAATAAACTTCCATCTTCACAGAAAACTACTTGGTAAGGTTTAGGCATCATCAATGTTAGCTTATATTAGGAACGATTAATGTTCGTGTTAAAATAAAATGGCAAAATTACGTGACAAATAAGTCGACGTTTGGGTTAAAATAACTTGTAAGTTACATGACAAATAAATCAATTCTTGTTTGAAAACAGCTGGGACACAAACTGTCTCCTGGGTGAAAGTTAAGAAAGAACTTGCTAACACACAATATATGAACATTTTGTTTAGAGTGCATGGATAAATTAAAACGTTAGCAAAAGGTTTTGCCACTTGTCTCAGAGAGGATGTTTTTTTTAAGAAACTTAGAAAGATTATGCTGGCCAAATCTTTTTTTCAACTGGTCATAAACAAATACACCACAAACATTATTTTCATTTGCCTCTCAGGACTTCATTACAGTAGTTGTGGAGTACAGAAGGTCGGAGCGCTGTTGTTTTTAATGATGAGGTTTCTACAGTAAATACAGTTGAATTTAAATCAGAAGTGTTCATCTGTAGAAGATGATTGACGTTAAGTCCTGCTGTCCCAGTGGGACCGGACAGTAGGACAGTAATGATCGTAGTAACCTCGAAAGTCATTAAAAAACTTTATTGAGAGTATGGCACAATATCAAAAAGAAAATATGACACGACAAACTCATTTGAAATGGGCTTTCAAACTAAACTTTTGAGTAAAGTTGATGATTTAGGGTTAAATTCTGTCTTTAATCACTTACACATCCACAGAGGTCGACAAGAAGCAGAACATTAATGTTATTTTCCTCCTTGTGTTCTGAGACTGAACAATGACCCAAACATCCATGCTTCATCTGTCAGTGTAAATGTGTTCAGGGCCACTGTGCCACTGCAATAATACAATAATATCACTTTAGAGTGCAGCACATAAATCATCAAACGTATTTGTCCATATTACACTTTTCTGGACTTTTCTTTTGACCTCAACATTATAGACACAGATACAGCCCAGTTAAAAAACTATGAACTCTTGTTGCTGTACGATATTATCCTAGTTAAAGATGCTAGTTACATCTAAAAATAGTCAAAATATCCTGCCACTGTTATCCACAACCAACTATAAGGGCAGGAGCATGTTTGTAATAGGAACACATGTAGGCATGTGTTCCCTCCCAGAGTGTCCTCAGCTGAAGCACTGAGTTCCTCAAAGCTAACCAGACTGTGGGTGCCGGAAAGTGAAAAGCTAGAATTTACCACAGGGATCAATAAAGCCCAACATTTCACAGTTTATTATAGGAATATACTGCTGCACCAAATTTGAGCGCTTCTGCAACATGTTAGTTGTTGAGGAGGAGGAAGGCTTAGCCTCATCTTATACTCTTAACCAGCAGGGAGCTGGTTAAAGCCTCCAGCAGGTTGATGTAAGTGCTAGGACTTAATTGTAAGAGCAGTCTGATGAGTCTCAATATAAACAGATGTTGCACAACTTAGACAAGTCCCATGAAAACACCAAATGCAGCTATGAAATTATTTACTGACAAGTATTTTGTGTGTGTATCAAAGCCTGATATATCTTCTTCCTCTGTGCCATGGAGCTCCATTGTTGAGCACATCTGAGCCTGATGCCTGAGCCTGAACATGAGCAACACTGTTGCACTGGGTGACATGTTCCTTCATTACTATGAGCACACACTTTTTCAAATTCAATCCCACACACACACCGTCCTGCTGCCCCAAATACTCACCAAGGGCCTCATTACAGAAATATGTACTAACTCCTTGTCTTAGGAAAAATCGTATCTTCCTATTTCAGAAGCAATTTCTAAATTCATGGCTGTGTCCTATCCTATCTCAGAGCTCCTATCTTATCTTAACTTAAGAAATCCAAACTTAACTGTATATTGCATTCTTGAATCGGCATTCGTCCTGTTTTGCCTGTATCTTTGATTAGAATGTAAACGAAGACATAATATCAACAGCTCTCACTTGTCACTGGCTAGCTAGCTGCTATATTATAGTCATTATATTTTGGTGTTGTTCCCAATCTTCATCCTCATTGCTATCCGGGGCATCATCCCGGAGTTTCTGTGTCTCTCATGTGGCAGGTTGCCACTGTTAATCGTGGCTGCGCCTGTTGCCCTGGTCCTGCCTGACGCCCATGTTCATTTTTATTTGGAGGCACCAGAAAGCCTTTTTGACATCCTCCTGGATCCATCTTTTTTATATTTGATCATATCATTTTGTATTTTTACTATGCTGTTTATTCAACACACGTCATCTATTGCAGTCTGTCTGTCCTGGGAGAGGGATCCCTCCTCAGTTGCTCTCCCTGAGGTTTCTAACATTTCCCCCTTTAATTGTGGGGTTTCTTTTAGGAAGTTTTTCCTTGTGCAGTGCGAGGGTCTAAAAACCCACTGAGACAAATTAGACAAAACATGCACTATTTCCTCCTGTTTGATTAATGTCTGTTAAAAACTCAGCTGTTTTAGCGTTAAGAAAACAAGTTAAAGATTTAGTGTTCAGTAGGAAGCTGTGAGCTTTGGGCTGAGTGTCACATACAGGGTAGGAGACATTTTTGGACTGTAAATAAAGTAAAGAATGATGCCAGCCTTAAGCATGATTCAGTAATATGAAAACTGTTAAGTGAAAACTGTGTAAACTATATATTTATGTCAATGTGACCTCAAATTTACAAGAGGAACGTTTCATCTAAACTTTATAGAAATCAGTTTTAAATTATTCTCCATGTATATCCCTATTAGAATATATTAATAAAAAAATATAAACTGATAGGTCAGTAATAATACACAAAACAAAAAGTCAAAACAAAGATTATGCAATGATGTTTACAGTGTACATTTGCCTTCTTTCTTTCCACTAAAAACAAACCCACTTTGGAATACAAGCAAAAAACACGTGGACATGCCTCTGCCCAACACATAATGAAGACAAATTATGCATGTATACTGCGAGAGGAGACACAAAGCATTATTCAGAATCAATACAGCCTCTGGGTCTTTGCACAGGGAGGTGGATGGGGGGGAAGGGGAGGTGGCTGAAGCATTCTCACTTCTCAAAAGCTTGTTTCTGCATTCAGTGCATCATGAATCAACACAGGCAGGCAGAATTTGGCCACAGAGTAAAGAGCTTTGAAAGCCCTGAGGCACTCTCTGACATTGGGTGCGTTTCTTCCCCGCCATAGAAAAGTCGAGGCAGCGTGCACGGCGTAAAGTCATCTTAATCACTGACACGAGTTATGCAGAACATGAGGATGTTTCATTATATCCATTTTGATGCCCTCTGAGGAGATTAAGTTACACCTGATTCATTTTAATGCCATAGCAAACCTCTGGGTCCTAACGTTGATGGTGGAAATCTATTTATCTGAAAATAGAACATTTACGTAAATTTCCCTCATTTATGAATTATTACATACGGTCTATGGAAGTAAAATATAAACAGTTGCAGCCTCAAGTTTTACAAAAACACCATTAGGCTGAGGATAAATAGTGAACACATTTTCTGTAACTACTCATATACAACATGAACAACATGGACTGGAAAAACATATTCCTATATATGTTTTACCTTCAAACGTCTTGCATCCAATGTCTCACAAACTTCCAGATAAATCTGCAAGAGCCCTGGGCTACCTCACTGTAAAATCGGAAAGTGTTTGAGAACTCCCCTCGGGACTCCTTAAAGCAGGGCCATTCGTGTAAAAAATGATGTGAGAGAAAGAATGAGAGGAAGTGAAAAGGTGGAACTCAGAGGGAGGGCATTAAAATGAGAAAAGCTCTGCTGGAAAGTTCAGCTAAATCCTTCAAAATTAGAGATATATTCACAAGCAAGTTTGGTATTTCAAACAAAAAGAAGAAGAAAAAACAAGCCGTAATATCACAACTACCCTTACCGAGTGTATTCTAACTTTTAAATAGAATTACCACCTCGTTGTTGTATGCCTCCACAAACCAGTCAAGTTGCAGCTTGTCTGTCTAAAATTACACCACTTCATAATTTTATCCTGTTAGATATTTGTGTGAAAGTGTTGTAATTAGCATATTAAAAACATGTTTTGTGAGGTGACACTGACCTAATCAGTTCGTTATTGAGTCCATATGAATATTTATGCTAAATTTGAAGCAATTTCCTTAAAGGAGTTACTGAGATATCGCTTTCACAAGAATGCTCCAGACAGACAAACAGAAAAAACCCTGTTTAACATATAACACAGTTTTAATAAACTGCATGCAAAAATGTGAGCCTTGTACTTTACTGCCCGAGACAAAGTGGAGTCAAAGTGCTTTTGAACTCTTGCATTACCATAAACTCGGACACTGGGAATAAATTTGTAGGCTCAAATGGGTTAACCCGAAGGTTGGGTGGATTTATTTATTTATTTTTTATTATGCGATACAGCTTAACTGGTCATTCATTAAGAACTAAGTCAATTAAAAAGCATTCATTTAAACTAAGCTTCAGTTTTGTCTGGTATAATTTAATACATTTTAACAGTACCCATCATCAGCATAATGGTAAATAATAATGTGTTTCAAACTCGACTATTATTTTTATGTAACCCACTCAACACAGAGATACATTATTTGATGTGGGTATATGTAGATTTCTAAATGTGAAATATGGGGTGTTGATGGCAAACTGTTGGATTGATAATTTATAAGTAAATGTGGAACACGTCTTGACCGTGGGGTTGTGTGCTTGCCTTCAGCCTCAACATCACTGTCAAACAGTAATAACACAGTTACTGGGTTATTAGGATGAGCGACCCTGAAGCACCACCTATGGCTAAGACCGCCTTTATACCATGTATTATCACAGGTCTTTGCATTTATCTCTGATTCAAATCATTCTTTTATCTTAATAATTGCTTGCATTGACACAAGCTCAGCATGCAAATTAGTGAGGCAGAGCTGGCGGACCATAGAAATAATGAATTCAAGCATGTTTCCGTGTTTTCTCCTGGAAACACTCCACTCCATCACAACAGGTCAAACAGTCGTCCAGCAAAAACACACATTTTGGTTGAATTTGAATTTGAAGTAATTTTTCAAATGATGTGCCATCACCTAGTTTTTGCACCGTAGACTAATTCACTACCAGACTTCAAAATATAAGAAAAAGGTAATAATAGCGTCTGTAAAAGTAAAGGTTTAATGTAAGTCAATATGAATAATTAAAAGGACATAAACAAACATGCACACAGATTACACAACATTCAAGACTCTATTTCAAGGCTCCTATGACAAAAGATCTGGTCTTTTACAACCATAGTCATATACACAATCTGTCATGTCAGGTCAGATTATTTAATGTTCGGTCATGTATTTATGTTATAGT
Source organism: Cottoperca gobio (assembly GCF_900634415.1). Classification (NCBI taxonomy): domain Eukaryota; kingdom Metazoa; phylum Chordata; class Actinopteri; order Perciformes; family Bovichtidae; genus Cottoperca; species Cottoperca gobio. The sequence goes on along the minus strand of NC_041375.1, from coordinate 4,055,507 downwards.
TTAGTTCATGTTCAGTGTTTAATATCTCTCAGCTCACGTTATGTTAAATTACCGTCACTTTTGTCTAGTGTCGTCTTGCACTTCCTGTTTGTTTTGAAACTCACCTTTCCCTCTCGTTCCAGGTCACTTAACTTCCTGCCTTATGTGTTTTCCCGCTTCTGTGATCGTCTGCCTGATTGTTGTCACGTGTTACCCCCTTACCTTATGTATAAATAGTCCTGTCTCCCTTTGTCTTGTGCCAGTTTCTCTTGTAAGATCTTGTAAAGATTAATCAAGTGTATGGTTCTTGTTAATTGATAAACTTTGGATTAAAGCTTTTTTTGTTTGAACGTCCGACACGCTTTGAGTTGTGTATTTTAGATTCTATGTTTTTTCGTTCCGTGGTTCGTGACAGAACGAACTGGCCAGAATGGATCCAGCCAACTCATTCAAAGCCACCCTGTCTTTGCAGAAGAACCTGCTCCACCAGCATGAGAAACAGCTGGACTACATCCAGCATGGAGTGCAGGACCTCACCAAGCGGAATTCCAAGCCTCAGTCATCAACCAAGTGAACCACCAGGCAGTCCTCACCCAGCTGGAGACTGCTTCCCCAGCCATGCCTCCGGCTGTGGATGTTCCACCTGCTCCATGCCCTGCCATCGTTCAGGTCATGAATCATGTTGCCTCTCCGTCTCTGCATCTGGCCTCCCCGGAAAAGTTTTCAGGCTAGTCAGGTGATTGTAGAACATTTTTAGTTCAATGCGACTTGCATTTTAAACACAATCCAGCCACCTTTGGTTCAGATCAAGCTAATATGTATTTTATTCTGTCCCACTTAACCGGCAGAGCCGCCGCTTGGGCCACCGCCGAGTGGTCAAGAGACTTGGAGAATCTTGATTTCATTTAAAGACACATTAAGTAGAACATTTTGATCATACGTCCCCAGCAAGAGAAGCATCACGCATACTCATGCAAATCAAGCAACTCCAGCAACAAGTAGTCGATTACGCCATTGAGTTCCATACCATAGCCGCTGATAGTGGTTGGAACTCGCCAGTTTTAGTCGACGCCTTCATGAATGGATTGTCAGATATGATCAAAGACTATTTGGCGCCAATAGAACTACCCGAGGATCTTGAGACCATCATGGCGATTCGCGTGGACAGCAGACTGAGGGAGCGGGATAGGGAACGACACAGGCCCGTGATTCGCTCTCCTGTGGGTCGTCCACCATGGACATCCTTGCCTTCCAGATCATCAGCCCCTGAGAGACCAGCGTCATCCCAGGCATCGGAGGAACTGATGCAGCTGGGAAGGACCAAGATTCCTCCAGAGGAGAGACAGCGTCACCTCCGGGAAGGTTGTTGCTTTTACTGCGGCCAACAAAAGCATCAGCTTGCAGACTGTCAAAAAAAAGGAGGGGCTCACCAGCTCGGAGGGGCGCTGATGAGCCAACTCTCTTCTTCATTCCCTCCTCGTTCAATGACTCAGGTAACCCTTTCTGTGAATAACCAAGTTTTAAATCGAGAGGTGCTAGTTGATTCTAGGGCTGATGAAAGCCTCATGGATCGGCATCTAGCCGAACAATGTCAGGTCAAGACTGTTCCATTGACTAAGCTCATTAAAGCCAGTGCCTTAGATGGCTGATTGTTATTCATAGTGACCCACTGCACCGAGCCCATACTAGTTGTGGTAAATGGTGACCACACTGAATGGATGAAATTCCATTTATTTAATTCAGCACAACACCCACTGAGTTTGGGCTACCCATGGCTAACTAAGCACAATCCCCATATTGACTGGCGCACAGGCAAAATTAAAGGGTGGAGTTTGGAATGTTAATGTTCATGTTTCCCTCCCGTCAAAATATCTGTCAATGAACCAAGTAACAACTCTGTTTACCCAAATTTGGCTAACGTTCCCTCATGTTACCATGACTTAAAGGAAGTGTTCAATAAGGCTAAAGCTCACCGTCATTTCGACTGCCCCATTGACTTGTTGCCTGGGGCACCCATCCCCAAGGGACGCCTGTACTCCATATCTGGGCCGGAGAGAGCGGCAATGGACAACTACATCACCACTTCCTTGGATGCTGGGATCATCCGTCCATCCTCCTCTCCCGCAGGAGCGGGTTTCTTCTTCGTGGGTAAGAAGGATGGCTCCCTCAGGCCTTATATAGACTATAACCCGTTGAATGACAGTCAAGAATCGTTATCCTCTGCCACTAATGTCATCTGCCTTTTGATCTGCTCCAGGAAGCAAAAGTGTTCACAAAACTTGACCTTAGGAACGCCTATCACCTCATCAGAGTCAGAGAAGGTGATGAGTGGAAAACCGGATTAAATACTCCTAGTGGCCACTACGAGTATCTGGTCATACCATTTGGTCTTACCAATGCACCTGCTGTCTTTTAAACATTTGTCAATGATGTTCTGAGGGACTACCTCAATGTTTTTGTGTTTGTATACCTTGACGATATTTAGATTTTTTTCCCCAGACATTCAGTCCCATGTAAACCATGTTCGCCAGGTTCTTGACAAACTGTTATCCAACCAGCTAAATCCTCCACTGGAGGTCGGACAGTCCACTTTTTTAGGGGAGGTTTGTATAATATCCTCCACTGTGGGCTGGTCCGCTTTCTCCACCCAGTCTGTTGCTCCACACAGTGGGTCTGCTTCACAGGCCTTTCCTGTTGATGCTTTTTACAGTTTGCATAGAAAGTTGTTTTGACTGCTCTGTGCAGCAACAGTCTTGCAGGGGGCTGATCAGTTCTCCCAGCCCTGGGCTTAGGTAAATTTCTGGAAACGGGTCTGCTGCGTCTGGATCAATCTTTCCCTGGCTGTATTTGATGAGGAGGCTCATCTCCTCTCCAGTGAGCCTCTGGCTCCAGAGTTCAGGATCCTCTAGGCCACCCAAAAAGAGTTCAGACCCAGCAGAGAGCCCAGGGCCCCACTGCATCAACCAGATGTTGTAAGCACAGGGTCCTGGACCTGCACAGCGCCACCATCAGATCGGGTCTGACGCTGCTGCTAATGTCCAGTCTGGCTCCTTGTATCACTGGCTCCTTCAACAACCAGTGCAGAGAGTCAGACTTTGGGCACCTTTTATGGTTACGCTATTTTGATGCTTACTAACCGGATGCCGAACTCTGACCTTTCGATTGACACTTCATTTGAGCCAATAGGAGCTTCCATGCCGTATCGACTACCTTCAATAGCCAATGAGTGTCAACTTGATAAGGAAGTGTCAGCCCTCTTCTTTTGTTTACAGACGGAGCCCAGTCTCTGCTGAAGATTTAGACATGTGACAACCATGGTTTTATTATTATACATGTTATTTAGGGATATAATTGTATTCATTAATTACAAAATAAACACAAATATATTAAAAAAAATATTTGTACTTCCCTTACTTTGTGTCATTACTACTGACAGGGAATATTGGGTATATAATAGTTATTTCTAGTAAAGGCCAATAGTTATGTATGGCCTTTTTATCAATAAATATTATATCTCCAAATGCACAGCTTGTGAACGCCTGGTGTTACTCTTAGAAAAACTAGTACTAATAAGTTAAGTTTTTGTCCCTTTTATCTAAAATGTGAACCTGAACTTGATAATAATTGATGTTATGTTCCTATTGTGTTTTCCAGTCCATACCTGCCAGCTATACACATCTTCAGGCATTTTTTTCAACAACAAACTTCAGGCGGAGTGTATTTTCTTCAAATTCAGTGTATTCAGACCACTATTACTCAGTGCCAGAAGCACTTGGTTGAAATGCAACTTATACTACATCTTTTACTTTGGGTATGTCGTTTGTAGGTATTTTCGAGTAAAGTCCCCCACCCTTTAAGAGGTTAAAACACACTTCATCAATGTTTTATTTAATATACAAGTTTCTTTAATCTAAAAACCTCCTGGTCAGTGAGGCCAGTATCATCTCTTTGACTCATATGGAGTCTGGCCGAGGTATTGACTACGAAATCTCGAAAGTAATCTTTACACCATGTTGGTTTTAGTTTGTTGGAGGAAAACTTTAAAACTTTCAGCCTTATACATTGTTTTTCTTGGCTGTTAATTAAATTAGAACCAGGGATGTCACTGCTGTCTGAGACACACTCTTCTTCACTCGTACTTTCATCTGCCTGCCCCTGCCTTCGTAGTGTCTGTTCCTCTTCCCCAACTTTGCAATCTCTGCCTCCTCGACCTGTTCACCCTTGTCATTTTTTCAACAGTATCATTTTCCTGTATTTCACCTGCCTCTCCAACCTGTGTTTTACTGACTTCAGCTGTCTCCGTCTGTTCTCTTATTTGTTATTTGCCATTTGTATCCCCAACTTTACTTTCTCCTGCCTCACCCAAAACACTTTTCTCACTTTCCTACACATCATTATTAGTACACACACCCAGTGCAACATCAACACCTGCCTCATGCACCAGCCCAGATGGAGCCGGCTCGCTGCTCCTCGGACAGGCTCTCGCGGTGTGTCCCTCCTCTCCGCAACCAAAACACTTCATAACTGATGAAGTTGCAAAAATCACATAGTCATAATCATCTACTTTAATGTAGAAGCGAAGGTTGAGCAGGAGCCCTTTACTCCCCACAGCCTTCAGAGGGAATATTGGTCCACCCAGTTTTGTGAAATGTAGTCTGTGCTTATTTATTCAAGGTCACAGGGTTCATTACAATGGGTGTATGCCTCATCTCTTCCTTCAATTTAAGCTTTTCCCTTACTCCTTACATCCTCCCACTCAGCATGCTTACAGGTACAATGGCTTCTAATTCAGTTGAGATTTCAGCCAGAGTCAATGGAATGAATCAGGAGAGTTTTAGGAGGCTGAAGATTAATCAACCGATAGGTTGCTTTACTGGCAGTGCTGTACTGGAGCTTTTGGAGGACCGCTTTAGTACGTGAGGCATTTTTGTTGGAATTTACCTTTGACTCTATTGACAATGGCTTAATGTGGAAAAAGATGAGAGAAGATATGGCATTAGAGGGGTTAATTATCTCCTGAAAAATAAGTATTAATATGTTCAGATAAATAATATCAATAACAAAGTGATTGTAGGTTACTTGTATTACTTCAAGGCTAAACATTAAGCCCATTGTTGATTATGTTGCACTTAAAAGATACATGTAATGTGATGAAATGAAAACAACAAATATTATTTTCATGTCTTTTCTTTGCAGATGATAAAAAAAACTTCAAAATCTGTCACATTGCTGTCTACTGACCTCTTGAATGTCATTACACACTTGTATATATCATCATATTGTCATTACTTGCTATGTGGAAGTATAAAGAAATACATAAAAAACTACAATACAAATCAAACATTTCTACTTCACAGAAGAACTTTACAAATTGTAAAGTACGTATCAAATACCAACATTCACTGTTTATGAAATTAAAGGCTTTAAAATTCATTGACATGATTTGAGGGTCGGGTCAGTGTTGCCAGGTCTATGGTTTTCCCGAATAGGATATGATGGTGTAACGTGCACTCAGCTGCGTTGAAACACTTTGTGTATTTTTGTAAATATTAAATCACTTTGCCTCTCCGGGAACCATCACCTTATCGTTGTGGAGACGTTTGTGTGTCCCTATGAACCTGAGAGCTGTGTTGTCTAGAGACTAGTGCTCCTGGTAGGGTCTCCCAAGGCAAATTGGTCTCAGACGAGGGGCCAGACTAAGAATGGTTCAAAAACGACTTCATGAAAGAAAGGGAAAGGAAAGGAGAGACCCTGCCCGGAGGAAGCCCGGGGCCCCCGTCTGGAGCCAGGCCCAGAGGGAGGGCCCGACAGCGAGCGCCTGGTGGCCGGCACAACCCGAAGAAGCTACGTGGTGCCTCCCATCCATCCATCCTGTGGGCCCACCACTCATGGGAAAAACCGCTGGGGTCGGGTGCGCTGTCACACGGGTGGCAGTGATGGTCAGGGACCTCGACGGACCAGACCCGGGCAGCAGAGGCTGGCTCTGGGGACGTGGAACGTCACCTCTCTGTGGGGGAAGGAGCGAGTGAACTGGGAACATCTGGAGGAAGCCCCTGTCCTGGGGATTAACTCACACCTCCGGCGGAGCTTTTCAGCCATCCCTGTGGAGGTTGGGGGCATTGAACCTGAGTGGGCGATGTTCAAAACCTCTATTGCTGAAGCTGCGGTGATGAGCTTTGGTCTCAAGGTCTTAGATGCCTCAAGGGGCGGTAACCCTCGAACACCGCGGTGGACCCCGGTGGTCAGGGAAGCCGTCCGACTGAAGAAGGAGTCCTTCTGGGTTATGTTATCCGGGAGGACTCCGGAAACAGTTGCAGGGTATCGAAGGACTAGAAGGGCGGCAGCTTCTGCCGTGTCAGAGGCAAAGCAGCGCTTGTGGGAGAAGTTTGGAGAAGCTATGGAGAAGGACTTTCGGTCGGCACCAAGGTGCTTCTGGAAAACCATCCGGCACCTCAGGAGGGGGAAGCAAGGAACCATCCAAGCTGTGTACAGCAAGGGTGGGACCCTGCTGACTTCAACTGAGAAGGTTATCGGCCGGTGGAAGGAGCACTTCGAGGAACTCCTGAATCCGACTAACACGCCCTCTATGGTTGAGGCAGAGCTGGAAGCTGATGGGGGATCATCGTCAATTTCCCTGATGGAAGTCACTGAGGTAGTCAAACAACTCCACAGTGGCAAAGCCGCAGGGGTTGATGAGATCCGTACAGAAATGCTGAAGTCTTTGGGTGTTGAGGGGCTGTCTTGATTGACACGCCTCGTCAACATTGCGTGGAAGTCTGGGACAGTGCCTAGGGGTTGGCAGACCGGGGTGGTGATTCCCCTATTTAAAAAGGGGGACCAGAGAGTGTGTGCCAACTACAGGAATATCACACTTCTCAGCCTCCCTGGTAAAGTCTACTCCAAGGTACTGGAAAGGAGGGTTCGGCCGGTAGTCGAACCTCTGATTGAAGAGGAACAATGCGGATTCCGTCCTGGTCGTGGAACAACAGACCAACTCTTTACTCTTGCAAGGATCCTGGAGGGGGCCTGGGAGTATGCCCATCCGGTCTACATGTGTTTTGTGGATCTGGAGAAGGCGTATGACCGGGTCCCCCGGGTGATACTGTGGGAGGTGCTGCGGGAGTATGGGGTAAGGGGGTCACTTTTGAGGGCCATCCAATCCCTGTACGCCCAAAGCGAGAGTTGTGTCCGGATACTCGGCAGTAAGTCGGACTCGTTTCCAGTGAATGTTGGCCTCCGCCAGGGCTGCGCTTTATCACCAATCCTGTTCGTGATTTTCATGGATAGGATATCGAGGCGTAGTCGTGGAGGAGAGTGGTTGCGGTTCGGTGACCTGAGGATCTCATCGCTGCTCTTTGCAGATGGTGTGGTCCTTATGGAATCATCGGTCTGTGACCTTCAACAGTCACTGGATCGGTTTGCAGCCGAGTGTGCAACGGTTGGTATGAGAATCAGCACCTCTAAATCTGAGGCCATGGCTCTCAGCAGGAAACAGGTGGATTGCCTACTCCGGGTAGGGAATGAGCCATTACCCCAAGTGAAGGAGTTCAAGTACCTCAGGGTCTTGTTCGCGAGTGAGGGGACGATGGAGCGAGAGATTGGCCGGAGAATCGGAGCAGCGGGGGTGGTATTACAGTCACTTTACCGCACCGTTGTGACGAAAAGAGAGCTGAGCCAGAAGGCAAAGCTCTCAATATACCGGTCGATCTTCGTTCCTACCCTCACCTATGGTCATGAAGGCTGGGTCATGACCGAAAGAACGAGATCACAAGTACAAGCGGCCGAAATGGGTTTTCTCAGACGGGTGGCTGGCGTCTCCCTTAGAGATAGGGTGAGAAGCTCAGCCATCCGTGAGAGACTCGGAGTAGAGCCGCTGCTCCTTTACGTTGAAAGGAGCCAGTTGAGGTGGTTCGGGCATCTAGTAAGGATGCCACCTGGGCGCCTCCCTAGGGAGGTGTTCCAGGCACGTCCAGCTGGGAGGAGACCCCGGGGAAGACCCAGGACTCGGTGGAGAGATTATATCTCCTCACTGGCCTGGGAACGCCTCAGGATCCCCCAGTCGGAGCTGGAGGATGTGGCCCGGAGAAGGGAAGATTGGGGTTCCTTACTGGAGCTGCTGCCCCCGCAACCCGATCCCGGATAAGCGGTAGACGATGGATGGATGGATAAATCACTTTGATTATTTTAATGGACAAATACACAAATGTGTGATCAGAATTACATTTTGACTTGCGTAGTGATAATGTCAATGTTTGTTTGATGTGTGTGTGTGTTTTGTAAAATGCATGAGCTGTAGCTTCAGCCCACACCGTTTCAGCCTGTAGAAAATATATTTCAAATATAAATATGTTGTATGTTATATGTTGCATTGTTTCTTCTGTACTGTTTTCTTTCTTGTCTCTTTTTTTAATTTAATTTTTTTTACAAAAATTGCTTTTGCAGGAAGAGAGATTTGTAGCATGAAATCAACATTGTACATGCTGCATTCAGACATTTATGTCAAAACAAAAAGAAACAAAATCTAAATTGGAGCAGATGACAGGAATGAGGAAGAACTGAGGGAATTACCTTCAAGCTTTTTAGTGATTTGACAGTAATGGGAGAAGAGAGGAGACAGAAAGAAGAAGATGAACAGTGAGAGGGAAAGACTGAGCGACTACTTGCTACTCAGCCAAATCTCTGCGCACTGTGTGGGAGGAAAACCACATAGCTGATGTGGAGAAAATAACCCATCCTGATGGATAGCCAGTCAGTTGACTTCAAGCCAGAGCTGCAGTCTTTCCAAGAGTCAGGACTGTTAGCCACATGTTAGATGCTATCACCTCTCCCCACAAAGGTCTATCTGGATGCACAGAGGAGTGTGGAAAATAGGTGATGAAGAATTGTTGATCCATTTGCCTCCAATCAGGTTGTTCTCAGTCGAGAGCGACAAGGAAAGGATGCATTACAGGGTCTGCAGACTTTGACACACTTTTGAAATTCTAACAGCTGTTGCTATTTGAGCATCACTGCGAAAAATGAGAAATAAATGTTCTCTAATGGTCAGGTCAAACATTACAATATAAGCTTGGATCCAGCCAGTGAATCTGTCATCCACTTCTGATGTAAGAGTTTTTATAGTTACTGGTATAATACCTGACAGTTTCAAACCGAGTGATTGGCATACGGTTGCTGCTTTACTGAATTGATGGCAGCCTGGACAAATGACTTTTAAAACACCACTATACTCTAGATGGTTCACAATTACAGTAGCTTTTTGCACACAGCCTGATGGCATCCAGCCCATAAAACTGGCAATCTTGTGCAATCAGAGTCCCCAAATTGCCTTTTGAGAGGAAAGAACTTCAAATCACATAAATACAGTTCACGAGGATGCATTAATGCTGCTCCCAAGCCTCATGTTTTGCCTGTGAGATTCCTCATTTTAAGTGTTTATATTGTCATCACACATTCAGATTGACAGGAGAATCGAGTGTGCATTGTAACTGCAGTTCAGCAGTAGAGAAGAAAGAGTATTGAGTTTTACATTCTCTGGTCTTGTTTGGGAGTTGTATGGCTGATGTGCCTCACTGAAGCTGAATGCAGCAGTTAAAGAAAGTTCAGGAGAGAAGTGTGTTTAATATTTTTTAGTTTTCTACAAATTATCCTTTTTCATTACACACAGGTTGACAGGTAGAAAATAAGTGCCATTTGGGTTAATCTGAAACTACAAGCTTTGGTCTGTGGGTATTTTGCTCCTTTTTGTAATTGTTCTGCGTCTCGTTGTAGTTGTTGTTGGCCTCTTTGTGGTCATTGTCTCTGTGTGGTCTGCATGTCTTTGTAGTTATTATGTCATTTTGGAGTTGTTTTGTGTGTCTTTGTGATAATGTTTAGTCTCTTGGTGGTTTGTTTGTGTCTCTTTGCAGCTGCTTTGCATCACCCTGTAGTTGTTTTGCTGTCTTTGTCGTCATTGAGAGCTGTACAGTATACAGTATGTTACTGCCAATACAAACCAACTGCTTCCTACTGCTGCTGCGCTTCACATTAAAAGCTTTCAACTGACAAAGCTTTGAATGGCTTTTATTGTGAAGCTCACTACATTTGACACAAAATTCTCGGGTTTTTTGTCAGCAAATGACACATAGATATTACAAGAGAAGAATCGTACATGAAGAAACTGCCATAGTGAGCTGTTAGATCAAGAGCTACAGGCAACTGGCTCTTACTGTGACAGCTCCAGCATGTCATGGAGGTAAACAACACCTTTTACAATGCTGTTGTACGGCAAAGAGTGTAACAATACAAAGAGATTTGCCAGAAGCATGAAGTCTCAGTGCAGTGACATGCAGCAGAGCTGCTGGGGCTTCTTCATGTGTCAGACAGGCTTTACTTTGGCAAATGAAAAAGACTGACCATGTCCTCACTTCACCCTCTTTACACTTTCATTTGGGCATTCATGACTTAATTGTAGCACATGGCCCTGCAGTCTCATGGCATTTTATGAGTATTGTCGGGGCATTTACCTGCTGATTAAGATCAACTTTAAATTTACAAGGCAATGGGATTCATCATTGTAATAAGACAAGCACGAACAATTCACCTTCCATAAGGAAACATTTAAGAAAATAACGTAGGAAGATATCATGGACTGAATTAGCACACCAAACATTATGAGTTATGTTTTCCCTCTTTTTGTCATTCGGTTCCACAATTACCATGGAAACATGGCTCTTAGCTCGCAGTTAGCCTGAGGTAGGGTGGCTTAGTTTTTATCATACCCAATATCAATATTTTTAGGAAAAAATTAAAAAAAAATCTAAATCTGGTTTAAGGATTATAACTTTAAATATATTTCTGTTTTTAGTAGCATTACAAATCATCTTCACTTAAAATACAAGTTGCAATTTTTAATATATTTTATATATATATATTTATATATATATCATTTCTTTTTCAAATTACACTGCTTTTAAAATGCAACTAAAATTACAATTAGCTTTTGATGTTGGAAACCGCCCATAGTTCTAGCAAAAAATAAAAAAATGTCAAGACTAAATCATATAGAAAGTTAAATCTCATTAATTTAGCTGATAAGGCTGCGGAAGAGTGGACAGCTTAACAATATCTAATTAACAACTGGCTTCAGGAGATGACATCCAGACCTTTAGCATCTGAACAAAAAATACATCTGGGAGTTTAGGCTTTACAGCTCCACAGAATAGAAGAAAAAGCTGAGAGGTGGCACAGTTTTAATAGGATTGCAATGAATGCTGCTCACTGTTCGCTTGATTTAGCTTATTAAATACCCATTTGGAATATTAACATGCTTTGACCAGTTTTATCTGAGGGAAATTATGTTGTTATGCATATCGCAATGCTCTGATTTTGAAGCTGTGTCACGGGCCAAAGAGTCTCAGAAAATATTATAGAATTCTTGTTCTACAAGGACGTAAAAGCAGCTAGTGAACACAGAGTGTCCTCCCTAATGCTCACTTTCACCAGTACCCCATTTCAGACACCTCTCCAGCCCGCTGCTCACCCTCCATTTTCATCAGCGTTCATCCTGTGATCCACTCTAACCATTCATTCTGGCACTCAGCAGCCCTCACTTCAAAGTCCCTTCTTCTTAAGCCTCCACAAAACCATTCACCCCTTTTCTTTTTCATCGAGTTTTTATTCTTATCCTGACAATTGCTATGTTCTACAACCATCTCCTCCTTAAGGCCCTCCCTCTCACAACCATGCAACAGCTTCCCTGGTGATCCATCACGGTTCCTCTTCAACAAACTACCTCTCACCTTCTGCTGTACCTGCGCCACTATCGCAGTGAAATCTAAATTACAGGCTGTGTCCTGCGTGCTTGTCCATCCAGGTTAGAGCCGCCCGCCTCTGCAACCCTAACGTTCCATCCTGAGAAGTCTCTCCAGCAGGAAAGAGCGGCTTGACATTTGAGAAACACATCGGAAGCTGTGAAGAAAAGGATTGGAGGGGAGGGGTTCAGCCTTGGATGTCTGTGAGGTGAGCCACATCGCTCATCCATGGCTGGGAAAGCGATAACTGCCGACAGCGTGGAGAAAACAGCAGACATGTGTGTGTGTTGTGATCGAGTTACCCATAAAGACAAAGCAATAACACATGATGTGTGATCTGCTCTCTGACCTCAACCTGTATGTGATTCAGTGTTTACAAGAAAGTCAGCAGGTAATGGGGAGCTGGATGTGCAACAAATATCTATTGAGTGGAGCCTTGCATTATTTTGATCTGTGTGTCTATTAGAGGACTTTTATTTATTAATTTATTTATCAGGGACAGTGCACATTAATCAACGTTTCAGATTCCACCTCAATGTACATAACGCAGGTTTCTGTCAGGAGTACAGCGCACACTCACACACAGAGGCAGAGGACAAAGCGTTGCAATATAAAATCAGGCGGATTAAAGGAGGATTAATGAGAGACACAATAACAGTGTTTCATAACCAGAAACTCATCTCTGTCGCACAGTGTGCTGCTTAACCTTCATCAAACAGAGGTTAAAGACAACACTGTAGTACTAGAAACTTGAACTGCAGCCAAGTTTTTTCTTTAATGTATAGCAGTGTGTTAAGTACATTGCTTTTGTTCTACTAGGTAGTTGCCTGAAGGTAATACGTTGTTCTTCCACTGCCTCAGCAAAAATGGTATTGTAAGTATTAGCTTTCAAAGTGTTTGCTTAATGAAGCATAATTACTTCATCTCCTGCACATGAAGAGTGATACAATGTGCACAAACAGCACAGTACAAACACACTGAGGCTCAGACACACTTAACTTTATCTGCATGGCATATAACGCATATCAGTAATGTTTTATTAGCAACAATGAGTAAATACTTTCAGCAATGTGTGTGACATCGTACTCATTTGGTGACACTTATATATACATTTGGGCAGTGGTGGGCCGTCAGGGCCAGCAAGGCCTTCTCTGCTGGCCTAAACATCATCAGAATATACATTTAATTTTGATATATTTTTTTCCACAAATATGTATTAAATTATTCCCCATAGTCTATTCTCTTCATTTCATAGCTTTCCTCTTTGTTGCGCTGCTTCCAGCCTCAGATCGAGATTTGGAGGTCTGGCCTTTGTGTTAGAGTTTTTATCCAATCATATTTCAGCCATAATGTGTTGCCAGGGTCCACGAAATCTGCCCTTAGGCCTTCAGAATCAACAGTGCGGGCGCCTGTCGCTTAAAGTGAACGGAGACAAAACTGTGGCGTTAACCAATCAGATGTCGAGTTGGGGACACCGGGGCCAGCTAGCAGGCGTACGATAACGGCAGCACGTCCACGTCTTTTGATTGGATACGCACTATTGAGAGGCAGAGCTATGCTGAGCTAGCCACCTTGAGCGAGCTAATTTGTGTAGATTTCTACAAGCTGTTTTTTCAACCCACAATGGCTGAAGGAGGAGAATATATGGATTTGGTCGCAGATATAATTACAACGCCATTTTCGAGACAAACTTTTCAAGAAAAGCTAGACATCGTGAGAAGAGAACGGCCAACCCCGACACTAGCGAGTCTATCCCTGTGTCCACTGCTTCTACCGAGCGGTCATTCTCGGCCTTAAAGCGAATTAAAACTTATGGCAGAAATGCTACTGGACAGACTCGGCTTTCAGCATTAGCCTCCATGTCTATAGAAAAGGACTTATTGGTGGAACTGAAACGCACAGATGAACTGTACAACAGAGTCATTGAAGTCTTCTTGAGGAAAGAAAGGAGGATGGATTTTGTGTTCAAATAATCAGTTGTTCTGGTGAGTAACAAGCATTTTGTTTTTTGACAAATATATAAAATGTTTGATGCTTCTGCAAGAGATGTAAAGATGTGTGTGGCGCACTGGCTCAGCTGTGCAGTAAAAGTACTCAAGGAGACTTGTAGAATTGTTTTGGTTTAACCTTTATCAAAGTGGACATTTAAGGCTAGGAATACACTTTCACCACTGTCGCAAAGATATCCTCATGAACAAATGCAAATGATTTGTTTGTTTTCTTTTATTTTCAGTGAATAGTTGATGTGTCTTTATTCTTTATCGTCACATTTCTTAAATGAAACTGCTTTAGGTGCGACAAAGCGCTGTTTAGTGAACACACTTGTTAAAGCTCACATACTTTTAGTGGACTTAATAAAACTTTGTAGACCCCTTAAAAGTGCCTTTATTTTTAAGTTTTGACAGTATCCTAGCGATCTTAAAGCTGGTAGTTTAACACTCTTAATTGTACATTTGGATTTATTGATTATAAATGCTTCGGAAATATTAATATAACTCTGTTGTACTTGACTATATTAAGGTGATGCAACGCTGCGTATACTGCGTTTCTGTCTAAATGTATAGTTTCTAGAGCCATGGCGTCATAATGATGGTATTAAGAGGTGGAATAATTCAGGTAGGACTGTGTAGGACATCACTGAAGGCCTAGGTGTGAAATGCACGGCCCGCCACTGCATTTGGGTATCAACAGCTTCTGTGTGCTATTTAGGTCAATTCCTCACCTAAAAATCCAACCGCTACTCCATTAGATCGCAGCCGTTGTCTTTTCAAGATTACCAGTCACAAAGGTCAACATATTTGGGCTTTTATCAATGTTCTATGTTCAAGATGGATATATTTTTTTTACTGGAAACGATGTGTGAACATCGACAATGAACCCGGAAGTGTTTTTCTTTTTATCATTTCTGCCTACAGGACAATAATGAGACCTAATATGTAAGTTATGGGTTTAATTGTGGGTGTGCTTGCGTATATGATATGCCTACTATACTTGCTGTTGTGATTTTGATCTCAAAACAGTTTATCTCACTAAATAGATGAGATTCGAAGCTTTCTAAAAATATGCGACATTGCGCAATAACTCCAACTACAGCTGACTGGGCACAGCTGTAGTGTCTCTTAACTTGTGGCCAGCGGCCGTCCACCCATTAAGAGATTTTAAAATGCTAAATGCAACCTTCCATTTTCATTTAACCAATTCATTTTCATTTGATATGAGAGAAAATCTACATATTTAAAATTCAAGTGCAACAATTAGTTTTTTGAATAAACAATTTGAAGCTTGTGTATCAATAGCAGCAACTTTTTTTTTTCTTCACAGAACATTTAAAAAAAAAAAACAATGTTGTTGTGAAGTCTCATTAAGCTAACATTTGAATGTCTAATTGAAACAAGATTTTATTATTTCATTATCAGTTTTGTCATATCCTCTGTTAATTTCATGTGTAGCACTCTTGTCTGGCGTTCTGCTGCAGACATGCATGAGATGATATTGAGAGAGTTTCTGAGAACCAGGAGAGGACAAAAACGTCTCAATGATGTCATTTGATTAGGGCCGATCTCTTTGGATGCAGAATACAAATCCCGGTAAAGGTGCCCTTGCCCTGAAAAGCTTGGCTTTGCTATCTCAGGAGACTGAAGCTCTTGACATTTTAACCAACTCAGTTATGCCCTTTTTCACCCATACACATACACATACATATTGTTGCAGTATTTTCCAAAAGCATAGACTTTTTAGAAGCAGTGGACATAGTCACAGTAACGTCACATATTGGTTTTGTGAACTACTGTTTTGAATCCTTGAGTTTAGTGTTTTGACCGTCACCATCTTGGTTTTAAACCTTAGTAGGGTCATTTTCTTATATACTTCTAAACAATCTGACTTATTTTTGCATTGGAAAAAAATAGGTTTAAGACACTTCTGCATTGGCTTCACTTTTCAGACCTGGAGGTTGCCGCTTGGTCAAAAGTGGAGTAGAATTGCACACATTTAATGAACCAAGTACTTGTGGATGAGTTTGTCTTCCTCTGATAAACAACATGCCATGTCTGGGACAAAATTCCTGAAGAATGAGCTTCTCCTCTATGCTCTTGGGAAGATCAATGATGTTTTCCCGCAGACCTTTGTCTGAGGAGGCACCAGAGATGGAATTGAATTAATCTTTTTCTAATGCAATTCTCCTCATAAGCTAGGGCTAGTCTCTAAAAGTCCACTCGCTGCCTGCAAATCTCCACATTGTATCAGTCAGGTGAGCGGGAAGCTGACAGCGACTCTTCGCATGCTGACATTCCTATCCATCATTTTGCTGTGTGGTGGCACCAATGTCTTGTCTGTACGTGTACAGACAACGTAGCCAAGTACACGGACATTCACATCACAGCAACACACACCTCCACCTTCTGTCTTCCCCACTGTCTCAGAGAAACATGGACAGAGAGATGAGAGCTGCTAACAAGCACAGCTTTTCTCTTGTATCGGCCATCATAAGTATACAGAAGGCTCATGACCTCATTACTGTGTCACACTCTCTTTAAAACAGTGTCAGCTGTGACAACTGTGTGTCATTTTACCTTACCCCTTAAGTCACACCAGTGCCGTCATATGAAGAGCTTAGGTGAAAATAGAAACTTCAATTACTGAGGTTCTTTAATTAGTAAAGGCAGCCGGAGGTAGAGCGGTAATACTCTGCCAGGCTGCTGGTCTGATGGATGAAAGGTGCTGATTAACAGCAGTCCGACATATGTGTGTGTGTGTCAGGGAAAGAAAAGAAAACAAAAAAAGATTCAAATGAAATAAGGTAAGACTTATGATTACTTGAATCCTATTTCTAATAACACCTTTTTTTGTTATCTAACCACAGCAACACGTTGTCCTTGTATCCCTGTGAAACGTCTCATTGAAATGTCTATGTTAGTAGAGTTAGGAGAGTACTATAGGAGTGTAGTCACTAATGTTAATGCTTCATATCTTATAGGCAAACTGCTACTGCTGATTATGTGCAAAAAGTAGGATAAAGCCGCTGGTGTCTGATAAATGTCCATTAGTGAGAGCGCCCTGGTAGCTCACCTGGCAGAGTTGGCACCCATGAACAAGGATGAGTCCTCTGTCGAATCGGTTTTAAACTATCCATATTGAGTCCAACAAAGTTGCGGGAGTAAAGTGCAAACTCTGTAGTGCAGAGGTCTTCAACAGGGGGTCCACGACCCCTAGGGAGTCCGCGGAGGTACTGCAGAGGGGTTGCAAAACTTTTGGTTGATTAGACTTATTTTTATTGTTTATTTTTTTGTTTATTGTTTACTTTTTTTTCACTGATATTTCAAAACCACAAAAACGCCCACACAGCGAGAAACAGCAAGAAAGTCAAATACAGGAGATATGATATATCATATTATCACCCAACAGTATGATTCCCTTGTGAGTGGCAAACATTTTCTGTGGGTGCTTAAGCTGCCAAGCAATCATTCAATCTCCAGCTAAGCCATACAGTGTGTAGCTTGAAAGAGTACATAGTAATAATGTATGTCCATACTAGCCATTAAGTAATCCCCTGTAGAGAAACTACAGTACACGTGGGGAGGAAAGACTTCACAGTCCATGTTCGGTGCAGAAATTAATTCTTTAGAAGACAATAAGCCTTCAGCTGATTAAGTTAAATGTAGTGACGATCTCCTTCCTGGAAGACCCATGCAAGGTCGGACTGGGATATACATTTATCCCGGGAATCTAATAGCCCAGGCCAATCTCCAAACATTTACAACAGACCACGTATACCGTGTCTGTTATGTTGAATTATATATATATATATATATATATATTATTTTTTTATTACCACAGACAAAAAGAAATTGCTGCAAAAAAACATCCAAAACAGTTATAAACAGCTACGTGTCTTCAGTTTTGAATAGTCATTTGCACTTCCATTATCAAGGCAACAGGAATAAATATTCATATGTTTAATTTTTCAGCACTTTGTTTTATACCAGGCATTTCCCCAGAGCTCTGATAGGGCTTGAACTGAGCATCATGAAGCTCCGGTAGATCTGTGGAACTGGAAGCACTACATATCATTTAAGTGTTGATGTCATTTATTTATTTTTGAAAATAATGAATGAACTCGGGAAGGGTCGTTTGGATATTATGAAGTACTAAAGCGGCCTTGCTTGTATGTCTCTTCTTTCTTTCTTTCTTTCTTTCTTTCTTTCTTTCTTTCTTTTCTTTCTATGCCATGTCCCTTGCTTGTGAACACATCTGTAATCTGCAGCATTGAGTTTTTCTGTTTGATCTGACCACATCTCAATTCCCTGCTATGCAAATTAATAAACATGTAAATAATTTCCATTTGCTTATATAAAACATTTGTTATTGTTGTGTCGTGTGTTTGTATTAAAATATCAGTTGTTACTCTCACATAAATCATATACTATTACAGAAACGTGCGATGACTGATGAGGAAGTGTTGCCTACAGTCTTTGTCTGTGTGCCCATGGGCGTACTTTTCTCTGCCCGACGGCGGTATGTGTGTAATGCGTTTGGATTTTAGGGTACATTTTATGAACCTAAAAATAAAACGTTATTGTCTACCGACGGTCCCCAGGGTCCTCCGGCATCGCTGCCTTTGCCATTCAACCATGGCGCTCAGAGATCCAGAGGGATGGGGATAAGAGCAGGTGGGCAGATGGCTCATCTGTGTAGAGCGGTGGAACAAAACCATCCAAACAGTTAGTATCACACCGAAAGTATGATACTAACATCCACAAGTTTCATTCTCGGTGCTTTCTGTGACATGAGAAATACTTTCAAAATACTAATGTTTAAGTATACTGAAACAGCCAAAATTCCGCCTACACAGAGCACGTCTGTTGAGCAGACAGCCCTTTAATTTGGTCCAGGGTTGCAATCAGTGTGTTCTCAATGCGTCAGTGCATTTACACCTGTACTTAGAGCTGTATCACCAGTAATGTGTATATATATAAATACATATATACATAAATGTATATATACCGGCTCACTTCCCTTTATTCCCCGCCAGATTGTCTATTGTGCTTCTGCCATTTCTTTTGCCTGCCTGAGTTCTGCCTGAGTTTATGACCCCATGTCTGCTTTTTAGGTTCCTGCTCTCTGGCCTGATCCTCTATATTAAACATATGTAGTGCATGTCCTTCCTCTTGAGACATTTGTGAAGCCAATTTGACTAAATATTTTAAATCCTGCATTGTTTATAATCCATTTTCTTGCTAGAAGTCTTTTTCTTTACTGCCTTTGTTGACGCTGGGCTTTGTTTCTTTGCATTTTAGTATCAACAACTGTCAATAGGTGGAATATCGCGAAACTGTGTCTCTGTGTGTGTGGATGGAGACCAACTTGTTAAAACATTGCTCCACAGCACTACAGGCAGTCACACAAATCCACAGGGTGCCTTTTAAAGTCTTTTATTTTGTTTTATTTTATTTTTAAAGCTTTTTGAATTGCCTTGTTATTGAAGGCTCTATATAAATAGATTCACTTCTAATGTCATAGAAAAGGGAAGTGGCATATGAATAAGCTACAGTATCCCCTTAGTCCACTCCATCAGTGTCAGGTCTTCAGCAGCCATTAGCCTGCCATCAGCATGACAGTGTTAAATGATAGATTATGGTTTCAGTCTCCATTGCACTTTGATGGCAGATGGATCCAAAAAGCTATAAATGCTGACAGAACGCTGACAGATTGGTAGCATGCATGTTGCATGCATTAGTATTGATGTACACAGAGTCAATAATGTGTTCTTACAGTTTCAGCGGTTAACCAGTGGCATCAATGTGCAATGTGCTACAATCATAAAATAATAAAACATGGACGTATATATTAAGAAAAATGGCTGGTTCGGTGGTCTTAAGGAGTGACATTAATTAAAATCAATCTATGACCTTAACCGTGACATGTCTGTCTGCTCTTCAAGATAGAGACCAGCAGCGTCTCAATTAAAGGTTGTTGAAAGGCAATTAAAGGCGATATTCAAAGCAGAAATTAAAGTAAGTGATGCCTAAGGTGCAACTGTCCTTTAAAAACTAACTGCAGCTGAGCCATAAATCTATTCAGTTAAAAACGTGACATTAATGTGAATGTATGACTTACCTACATTGATTAAAAATTGCTGTCGTGCCCTTGTATTTATGTGCAGATGCTGTAAATTATGTGAAAGTTCATTCTACACTTTTCTGACTTGTGCAAAACTGCACTTTTGTGTATAACATCCACAACTGAAGGTGGAGTCACACTTTGAAGGCGCTTCCATCTTTTGCCAGACACAATTAGTCAAAATTGAAAATGCTTTTTCAGAGCCGGTGTAATGAATAAAAATGGATATCTATCTCTCGCTCCAAATGTCCTCAAAGGCAGCATACAAGAAAATTGATCGCCTAACTTTCTCCACATTAGCCCTACAATGACAACAACTGTCTAGGAAATAACGCAAAAATATTCATATATATTCAGACGAGGGGGGGTTAAGAGAAGAAATATTTCTCTGCGTTTGTGTTTTGTCTGATGGAATGGCTTCCAGGGCCAGGTGAAATATTACAGCTGTCAGTATTTCTGACAGAACCTTTATTCTGGTAGCTGCTGTTTGATGGAGGACTCCAGCGAGTTTGACACCCTGCTAAATGTCTCCGCCTTGCTGCCACTCTGGAAGCAGCGATAATGACACGCCGGTGTTTGGCAACACAAGCTTCAGCATCACCCTGGTGCACAGACCTTATATTTATAAGCCAAGGGGTCCCGGGACAGAGCCATCATTAGCCCTGTATGACCGCTGTCAGTGCTCTGTGGTTACATTTTATTCACTGCAGTATCACAAGTATATTGGTGCTCTGGTTCATTGAACTGCTTGAACCTCCCAATGCCCTCATGCCCCCTGGGTGAACATTATGATCAAAGTATGTACTGTATGTCCTCTATATATCTGTTCAATAGTGTTTAGTCTTACACTTTGACTTTGCACTTCTGCCTATAGAAAGTGTATAGGTGTATAGAAGGGGTGAACCCGAGTCATTGACGATTCAATATAAGGAGCCTGATTCCACTTCCAATGTTACAGCCGAATTGTCAGGAACATGCGTTTATGAGACAAAATATCATTTTGTTTTGGCTATTAGGGGGTGCTGAATGTTTGATTTTCATAGAATTAACATAAAGCTACTGTTCAAAAATCAAAGAAAACATTTATTAATCAGAGCACTTACATAAGAATGTAGAACTATCAGAGCACTAAATATATTTTGAATTCATGAACGATTCTCTGTCAAAATTATCAGTGAGGAGGCTCTTTTTCTCTCGAGATTCCCTTCTGTCTGTGCATAGCTACAAATGGGGGGAAATCATTTTGTTGTTTTTGAAAATGTTCTATAGATATATAAATCCTAAACAGAGGAGGATCAATGAGCAAAGAAAATATAATGTAGCGAACAGTAGAATAGGCAAGACATGACTAATTAGATTTGACGATGTACATTCTTAGTCAGGGTCACCCCTAGTGTATAGCATTGTTGTTATACATTTACAGCTTTATATATATATATATATATATATATATATACAGAAGATACAAAGATTACAACCAGGCAGATTCTGCTTTATCTTCTTTGCTGAACCTTCACACAACAGCAATGCAGAGAGACTTTTGGCCAAAACCACATTTCAGGATGTGGATGGACGGCAAGTGGTGGAGCAGAGACAGAGGGGCAGTCACCACTAGAGATTTCACTATTAGAGCAAAGGACACACTTAATATTGTGCCAAGGAGACACTATTCATCATAGCGTAATGTTAGGGCAACCATTGCGAATTGTGTTGATTCTGGCAAGACCAGTTTTGCTACACGGAGGTGGGTATGCCCTGCGTAGAGGTAACTGCTGGGGAGAAGCAGAGACCACAGCTTGTTGCTGCCTTCAATGCAGCGGGAACATTTAATCACACAATGGGAATAATTAAAGGGCAGCGACTAAGGTGTGAATGGCTTCATGGTTGTTCAGAAAATCTTGGAAATGTTTGGGTTTACGACAATGTTTTTCACTGCTTATTTTCGTTTCGTTCTCAAGAGGATATGGACACGACCTCATTCTATGTCTTCTCTCCTTAGCAAGAAACCCCAAAAAATGTCTCGACTTCCAGCCGTTTTATAAAGCACAAGACCAGTCACCTTCAGTGACCTAATACCAATTCCATAACACAAAAGTAGCCCCAGAACAAAAGCCAAGCCCACCTGCCATTTAACAAGCAAAGCCCACATCAGTTACATTACTACTAAAACAACAAACCTAACTAAATCCGACAACATACAACAAGTCAATTCAAAGTTCTTTACAAAATCATTAAAAGCATTAATAGATGGTGCAAAAGAAACCCATTATAAATTATCTTTAAATGCATTTTAGAAAAGTCATTAAAGAGCAAAGAGCACAAAAATAAAATCAAGCTGATATCATTGATGCAGACCTAAAACAGACACAAAGACACCAAGAAACACACACCATGCAACATGATGAGTTCATTTTCAAATGCATTTTTCAATGAAATATTTGTTTAACTTATTATTGCATGAAATGTAATTTCAGCTGAAGTTCTCATTTTACCTGAACATTGTGTCGTAGCTCAAGAGGGAACCTGCTGATAATTCCAAATTATATATACTTAATACATTTTTATATAACATATTATATTTCAGGCATAGCTTATTTGATTTAATAATTTACTAAAAGGTTGCTGATTTTAGCAGACTTCACCCTAGGTCAACCCTGAAGGAAAACAGAATCAGGTATCGCTGATTTAGATTTAAGAAAAATCTAATTTTATTTTATAAATGCATACAACTTAAGTTCAGTTGAATAAATTGAAATCATCTCACTATCTTTTCTAAACTTTGTTTAAGAAAACACAACTTTAAGAATACAATAATATTCAATTTTCGCAGATATTTGCATTGTTTGAAGTATGTCTAACGTTAGTCTACAAAATAACTCCAGCTGTGAGATAAATGATGTGGAGTAAAACTATAATAAAATATATTTCTCCCTGAAATGTGGAAGTAGAAGTATAAAGTGACATTAAATTGAAATGGAAATGGAACTACATCAAAGTACATTACTTGAGTAAATGCACTTGTTTGAACAAACCTTTTTTTTTCCTCCTATCACAAAGATTTATTCTGACCAAAATCCACTGACAGCTTAACTACTAAATTGCTTCTTTTTCAATATTTTAATTCTCCTTTTTAAATGAGAAAAACAGTAAATCAAGTAAATCAATATGTTGGACAGAATGGATGCTGCAATATATAACCAGACATTACTACAAAACATCAGAAGAAACACAACATCAGCATGTGAGTCACAAACAACTTTCACATTATTAGAGTTTAATGCTGAGTATGCACTTGAGCATACTCTTAATGAGCTGCATCGGCATCCTATAGAGTATTTCTGGCCCGTCTGTCAGCACAGAGGGAAATCTTCACTGGGACAGAAATATTTCACTCTTCAAAATGCCATCCATCCCATTCCTATCAGTGTGATGGCTTTCATTGTTAATGCATGAGGCTGAGGGGACAAAGACTTCCTCCTGCTGCACAGTGCAGCACTTCTGTTAAAAATGGATCCCTTAATTACAACCTCTGACTCGTCCAACTTATAAAGTCCAAGTTTAAAGGACTCCTTTCTACCAGGCCGAAGCTTCACACTGCATTAACTGTCTGCACACTGCTCTCTTCCATGTGAAAGTAGAAATATGTTGCACTCCATGCAAAGACACAATAGAAGCCATAACTCACTTTTTTTTTTTCAAACTGCAAAAAAGTAAGGTGGTTGCAGTTTTTACCTGAAGGGACAACCGGCAGTGTAGCAGTGCATGTGTGTGTGTTTCAGGGTGTTTGTCTTTAGGTACCTTTGGCATTTTATGTGTGACTCATGTGGCTCATGTGTCAAGCTTGTGCTTGTGAGCGCACTGTATGTATATGAGAGTTGGTGCGAGGAGAGGGGGAACGTGGGAAATGTAATGATTTTGCTGGCATGTGGCCTCTCTCGAGCTTTATTCTCACCCCTTCTCTAACTGAGAATGCTTTTGGTATTAAAAAGGTTCCTAGCAAATTACAATAGGAACATCATTTTATATTATTTGTATTTGATTTCATATAAACATCAAAGTATATATATCCGATTCCTTACCTGCATAACAGTAAAGTCTGCTCTAGATGCTAATAATCTTAAGGGAGAAAAATCTGACAAAATGAAAGTGTCCTCATGACAGCTCTAGTTGTTCAAATGACCTAACCTAATGCACCAAATGGTTTGATACACAGAACCATCTGAGAAGCCGTCATTGGAAACATTTTTCAAAAAAATACTTTGCAGGTGATTGGATGAACCATCTGTCAATCACTGTCCTATACGAGCTCACTTCAACTAATCGGATCATCAACCTTTTCTGATGTCTTTAAACTCCATAGTCAGATATTCCCTTTGTGTAGAAAAAAACATCAATAAAGCAAACACACTGCACGAGCATACGTCACCTCTGCTCACCTTCTGGTCACCCGTTGTTGTATTTTCTACTTTCTTATTGAATGTCTTCTCTTGGGCAAACCAGGCAATCAATATCAATTTCAGATCCATTTGGCCACAATACAATCGCATGCCTAAATGCGACCTCAGCTGAAGGTGCAGATGGATTGATCTGTGACAATCTAATTGCAGCATAGTAAATATACTAAATGGAGACTGATCAATTTCTGCTGCTCTGAGTTTGTCTATATATGTTAGTTATCAATGCAAAGTTGACTGATAACAATCATAATTCTTGCACAGAGTTGCAGAAGGCATGATAAGTAAACATGCACATGCAGAAATGAGGAGAGCTGCCAAGAACATCTGGATGCTTCACAGCTTCGCTGGAGCAGCTTGGGATTCCTCATTTTTGCTCAACGACACTTCAGCAAGGAGGCCAGTGAAATACATATTGCTGATATATGCTGACACGGATGTAAAGAGAGATGAGAGATTCAAGTTAGTCAGCATTGACAGGAAGACTGCTTTATAAAAAAACAAATTAGTCATTCAAATCCGTCTTTGAGTGTTTCAGAGAATATATAACTGCTCTATCAAAATCACTTCTTTTTGGTTGCTCATGAGCATTACATTCCGCTGAACTCAACACTTTGTAGGGAACTGATGCTCATGTTGCAAATGACATTCCCATTTAGAGTAAAATAGACAATGAAGCAACGTAAGTTTTAGGGCGTAGCTACCTTGTGATTGACAAGTCGCTACAGTAGAATAGTGTTGTTTAAAGTATAACTGAAAACTCAAAATATTCTCCCTTAAAGTTGAAGAATGTTTGTTGGACAAACAAGATGATAACAGACATAACATTTTTCTTAGCCTGCAGTATATTACAATTGCATCCATTATTCAAATGAGCAGGATCTGACGTGAATCCAGATGGACGGTTATTGATGATAGACTGCAGTAACAGATAAGTATCAGTTCGACATTATCAGAGCTGAGGCAGAGAGGTCTTATCTCTGCATGGCAGTGCTCTCACAAAATACACCCGCCCATCCGCATACACACAAGAGTGAATATACAGTACACAAATCCATACACAAACACACACACACACACACACACACACACACACACACACACACTGATCTTTGTCATTGTCAGGTTCTATACAAGTCTATACAAGTGTTGCAGCTGACAGACAAGCAGCATTGGACAACAATTGATTGAAATGTACAGTTCATGTACCGTCTGAAAGGTTGGGGCAAGCATTTAATCGGCACGTCTGCCATTGTGCATCTTTCCTCTTCGATGAATTTTAATCACCCACACACCAGTGTAATCAATAAGCCATTTCATGGCATCCAAACTAACATGTAATTCACTTCCCACCACTGCACAGAATGAATTCACTGCTGCTAGACTGGGCTCAAAGGAATGACTGTTTTTACAGTCCTGGAGAAATAGCAGAAAATACACCAATACATTCAAACAGTGTGTCATTGGAAATCTGGGCTTGTCTTGCTACAAAGGGTATGGTTACAATCCATTCTGTCAGTGGATTTTTTTGTGAATATAAGATAGATGTGGCTTAATATAAAATGAAATTGAGCAGTAAAACATTTAGGTAAAGGAGAGATAAAGTAATGTAGTTTATTCATTTCTTATTTCATCGACAATGCATTTACTTATTATGTTTTAATTGTGGATGGTTTTCAAACACCTAATCGGCCTTAAGTGCTAATGGTCAACATATTTACCACATTTATCACTGAGTCAGTAGGTTTTGATCTCTAATTTAAAAAATAATCCCCTGGATGCAAAACCATATTTGTAGCCTTTTTAAAAAAAAAGATTAATTCAGAAGGGAGTTGCCGTGAACCAGAACTAGAGTTACTTACTACTAGGAATCTATTTCTTTCAAAGTTTTGTCTGAACACGGGAAAAAACTAATTTATTCGACTGCAATGACGTGTTCAAATTTAAAATGTACAGTCCCTAAGAACGACATAACGTTTAACGTAGTTTGCCTGGTGGTCCAGCAGAGGCCTGACCTGCCACGTGGCCTATTGATCGATCAGTAAACTAAGATAATTGATAAAAAGGAGGACACTAGCAATCAAAGAGTTATACTGACTAATGTACGGATACAAATGTACCCATCTTCTATGAGCCATGCTGAAACCACCGCTGCCAATTGTAATATAGAAAAACATTTATAAGTAATGCACGTTTTGCATATGATATCTGCATATGAATGCAGAATCTGTAGGCAAGGGAAAATGATTTTGGTATCGGAAGCGTTCTGGTTTACGTTTGTAGTTTGAGTAGTTATGACCAATCACGTTTGATTTGTTCAAGGTTCAGGTGCAGGTAAACCGTCCATGTAGAGAGCAAAATAGGCCGAATACATTGGCAGAAATTGTCACGCGTTCCACCCACTATTAGTTTGCTTTCATTTGGTTTTACCTTGTTAGTAATTCTCTTATCATTTCAGATCCTCGTTCATGCTCACTGCCTGGAATCAACGTATTCCCCTCACCTGGTTTCCACAGCCCATGTCCTCACCTGCTTCTCATTCCCTCATTAGTTCTCTCAGAGGATATATACCAGTTTTCTCCCACTTGTTCCCTGCCAGATTGTCTTGTGTTTTCCTGCCAAGCTCTCCAACGATCGTTTAGTTTACCTGTTTAGTTTTCCTGACCTGCCCGTTTTGACCCTGCCTGCCTGTTTCTGGACTCCGATTCTTCTGCCTGCTCCTTACTGGATTTGTTTGCCTTTTGGACTGATTTACCAGTATTTTACCCTGCCTGGATTACTGAGTAAACTGAACTATATTGTATTCTGTCTGTCTCTGTGTCATGCTTTTGGGTTCAGTTCTGTCGGTTCCAGCGAACCTTACAGAAATGGAATCTCGAAACCCACTGGCTATCTTCTGATGATGAGTTAGCTTGTTATTAGCACAAAAAGAAAAGTGTTATCTGGGTGTAAACTGGATACTTGTGAAACAATCCGGCCGTAGACGTTATCTCTTAACTCCAACTCAATTGTCACATCTCAAGTGACTAATCGACGGTAAACAATACCAGCGCACGGAAGAGGAAAAGCCTTGGCCTGGATATCCGCTGGCTGCACTGGAACATCCAAAATATTGACCGTTGCCTCCAAAGGCTGAATTATCATCAGAAAGACAGTCGATGGGTTCCAAGACTGTCTACAACACAGACTTCTTACAGTACAGTAATGGAATGGACACCTGTCCTTCTCACAAGACATTAGGACATCTAAACCAGAATCTGAATCTACCGCTACCTGTTTGACTGGCAGTAATAAGATGTGGTCGGTGATTTTAATCAATGAAATTAATACAGCACTGCCCATCACCTGCCATTGATTGACAGATACAATGAGATGCCTATGATACTCAAGGTTAGCAAACTTGTAGCTCACATATTCTGAAACAAGTGCACCTAAGAGGTTACATTTTTCATTTGGAGCCACCAATATTAAGCTCATGTCAGAAAACCATCCATGCAGGAAATTCCAAATAACCTTGAGAAGCTTAGTAGAGCTTATGACTAATAGATACAGAGTGTTATGGGGCAGAGCAGACAAATAACAGGTCAAAGCTGACTCAAAATGCACCTTAAGCCTCTGTCTATTGTCAATACAATACTGTCCATATATTTTGTATTTTATTTTTTGTAAACCATGTTGAATTTAATTTAGCTTTTTTACCTGTGTGTGTGAAAAGGTGAACATTAAGTCTCATTTCAACTTCCGCTGTGTCTATGGCAAATATCAAATTAGAGGATCTCAGAGTGGAAAACAAAGGTCAAACATGGTTGAAATGGAATAATATGCTGCATCCTTTGTCATTCAAGACAGTGAAGGCTTGTTCATGTATTTCCAGATTAGATTTCAATTTAGAAGGCCAACATACTCCATTATGTTGGGGTACTTTTCGTGTTTTGACTGTTTCCATCCATGATAATAGCCCCAGTATTATAGTGTAATGGTCTGGTGTTTCTGAGTGTCACTGTCTTCCTCCGGGGACTGTCAGCAATCGACAACCTAATCACTGATCAGTGGAGCCAGACCACACGAGCCGAGCTACTCACAAGCAGAGCAGAACAGATGATTGGGCTGGCTATTTATGTGAGCATTGGACCATAAACATCTGTTTACTGAATGACTATCACCTCGCTTATGTGTTTTGAAAGTTTTTTTCTGGCAAGAACCAAGATATCTGCTGTAAGTAAAAAAACGAAATGCTTTTTATTCACCATAACTTAATATGTATGCTTCCATACAACAATGCATGTTCAGTATAGATGTGCCCAGCCTTATGTTTTGTTCACACTGGGTATTTAATATTCAAGTGAAAAAACCTTTCACAGGCAGAAGAAATGTCATAGTGATTTATAAATGCGGTGTTTATAGTTTTGTTATTAGATTACAAAAGGTTGTTGAGGAAATGTTCATTTTCCTCTCAGGCTTTGAAAGGGCATGTGAGTATTCTTTGACAGCAGCAGGCTGAGCCCGGCAGTGGAACAGAAAGACAAACCAAACGCTGTGCATAGTCCAACACATTCTCACTTCAAACTTGTCACATGTGGACCCTTGTTCAAAACCCCTTTGCATCACTTTTGAACACACTACGTGGCCCTTTAGCTTAATTTTTCAACGTGCATGATAGTTCAACATGTAAATAATGTTGTGAATTCAAACATTATAACTCTGTTATGTTTAGTAAAAGATCAAGGTTACGTCACCTGACTTCCTCCTTTACTCCTCATAATTACTAAGTCCACTGGTGGCAACCCTGCATGTGCAAAACTGACGCTAGACGGGACGTGGAGGGTCATAATTTGACGCGTAGGGCTACTGACTACGCTGCTGTATTTGACGAGTTTGGAGTGGTGCAGTTATCCATGCCTGCAAATTGCCGCTAGAAGTTTACTTTTTACCAATAGATGTTTGTTTTGGTCACTAATTCAATAAGACAAGGTGCACGATACGAGGTGTCTTTGTGTGTAAGTTACATAATAGGAGAGATATTAGCAGGACAGCTAACATGGTTTACAATGTGGGTTAGCGAGTTACGGTCTGACAAAGATAATGTAGACCATCAACCAGATAGCTTAAAAGCACCCGCAGACAAAAAAAACAAAACATCACTTTCTGACCTTATCCCTTTCGATTTGGATGTTTGTTTATTTTTAAAGGTAACCTACAGTATGAGTGTTAGAACATGGTTTGATTAACAGAAAGACAAACCCTTCAGCAGGCAGGAGCCCTCAAAGTTGCCCCATATTGGACGACAACAACTCCTAAACCATAGTTATCTTTTTTTTTTTTCTGTAAACATAACAGTATTTTGGAAAGATAATAAACAAGGTTATCCACTTTTTCTATAGTTTTGTTCGAAAAATAAAAATTTTTTCTTAAATCTAATAAATCAATTTCTTTCCTTAATTGTTTTATTTGTTATAGGAGAGTAGACACTTCTCTACACTTCCAGAATGGGTAGGTTGGTGAATCCTTAATGTTGCCTATGATTTTGTGTCCACTTACACAATGTGTTCTGACTGTTGCTGTGTAGGTTCCATTGATGTGAAAACATGGCCCAAATCAGCATGACTTCATTGCTAAACTGCAGACTCAGTATTATATGCAGCTGGGCTCCTACAAGAAAATCAAGTGTTGGTGGTTGGAGATCTGCAGTTTTGTCTCCAGGATGAAGCACAGTCTCCCCATTGGAACAAATCACAAGCCACCATTCATCCTTTTGTCTGTTATCTGAGAGACAGTGAGAAATCTCTGCATGTTTCATAGCTGTAATTTTAAAGTGCCTGATCCACGAAACTATGCACTGCAGTCCATCTCTGTCAAAGGAAGGTGTGCTACTTCAAGACAGTTGTGCAACACAGTCCAAAACTGTGAAGCCGTTCAGAACTGATGCCTCCACTTAGAGGACTTTGAAGTGGAAGCAGAGTAGGAACTTCTTTGCAACTGTTCATGTCAAAAGGGTATGCTGTAAGAGCATACAGGCTTTTCTAAACTGTAGAAAAGTTAAGTTTCACACAAGGCTGAAACAAAAACTGGGTAGTTGATTTAGGTGATGGGCTCATATCAGTGGAGCCGTATATAGTAATAGGCAGAACATAAGTCCGAATGAGACAAAAGTCCAAGACTAGATCCAGTCCAGAGTCCAGGGCAAATTGAGTCCTGTTCAAAACTATATTAGGCAATATTGTCCTTCCAATGCTAATCTTCTGTTCTCCGGCGCAACCGTGCCCAGCTTGGATTTCAGTTATGGCAGGCAAGATAGTAGATAACAGACTAGTTTTATTGAAGGTATAAATAACAAATGTAGAAAAGTTAAGAGTACATTACTGGTCCATAATACTTATTAATTTGCTTTACGTGTCGCACCCAAGACCAAAACAATTCCAAGTCCAAAAAACGCATAGAAAGTCAAAGAAAAAGTGGACTCGAGTATTACAGCTCTGTAATTAACCCTTGAGCAGTGGCTTCACACATTCACATGACTTTGTACTACATATTTTTTGGGCTTCCTTATTATGTTATTACATTTTAATTTTCAGTTTTTCAGCCATGTGATGATAAATAAATAGGAAAACTGAAACAGAAAGATTCAAAGATTCATGTGTTGGACTGACCTTCCCACATATACTCCTGTGAGCCCGATAGTGGGCACAACATAAAAACTTCATGACATACAGAGTTCATGTTTTTTTTTTGCAAATTAAGGTTTAAGGGGGAAATAAATCACCTAATTCAAACCACATTATTTATTTTGGATTGAAATGATTGAAATTGTGGATAATCTTGTTTATAAGCTTTCCAAAAATCAGGGAACCATACTGTTACGTTTATTTCTGAATAAATTATATGTGTCTTTAGGAGGGGTAGTCATCCAATACGGGTCCACTTTGCAGGACCCTGTCTCCTGAATGGTTGGTCATTCTTAAACCACGATCTAACACTCTCTTGAATAGGCAAAAAATGTGTTCAAATTAAAAGGGGTGAGGTCAGAAAGTGATTGATTTCTGATGAAATACCCCAAAATGGAGATGGAGCTTATTCAAACAAAACTGACTGTACATCTACCTACTTCTGTTAACTGTACTGGTGGCTGAACGTGATAATGGATGTGGAATAAC
Source organism: Cottoperca gobio (assembly GCF_900634415.1). Taxonomy (NCBI): domain Eukaryota; kingdom Metazoa; phylum Chordata; class Actinopteri; order Perciformes; family Bovichtidae; genus Cottoperca; species Cottoperca gobio. Next base: position 4,024,016 of record NC_041375.1, on the reverse strand, counting down.
ATAGAGCAGAAAAAACAACTGCAAAAATGTACAAAAGCATTTGTGTGGGTTTTTTTATTCCACTAGTCTAGTGGTATGACAAGGTTCCAGGAAGAAAAATGAGTAAGAAAGACATGTTGCATTTAATCCCCTTTCTTCAGGGTCCTTAATGCAAGCGGCCAACACCAGCTCATTCATAAACCAGGCTGTATCTCTTGCAGGATCAAAGCACACGGTCTCCGCTGACCTTCAGCTCGTCCAAAATAGCTCCTTCATCTGGCTTCAATGAGAAATGAAAGTATTTGCTAGCACAGAACTTTTACAATTACATACTGTGCTATGTTTCAGAAGGGCTCAGATTATTTTATATACTGAATGTATGACTTTCCTGATAATGTAGATGCTTAGAGTGCATTTAAGTATTTACCACCTTTTAGAGCTGCTGTGCATATAGCAGGGGTATTTATTTAAAATTAAAAGAGGTCCATTTACTATAATGTCCTCCCAGCAAAAGTCCAAACCTCATAATGTCTAAATTGCATCCTATAGCCTACCCCTATTTCTATCAAATACAATAAATAACATACATTTCCACATCATTTTAGCAATATTTAACGTCAACTTTCAAAGTAGGATACTGAAGAGGCACCAGTATGGAAAACAATTAGCTATCTTTTATCTACCATAAATGTTGTTTTAAAATAAATTATTGTCAATTATATAAAATAAAAATTTCAATAATTTGTTACAGTTTAAGTATACAGCTTCAGATACTGTATATATGAGCCTTTCAGAAATGAAACCCGGAAAGTATTTGAATTTGCAGGATGAGGAGGAACCTTCTCTCAGGAGTACATTTACAACATTTCTATGTTAGGAAAAAGGTTTTACAGGAACAAACTGCAATACAATATAGTATGTAAATGTCGGTGCGTCACCCACTTGACATTAACTGAGAATTGTACTAAAATGTTTAACATCCTTCAATTAAAGACATTGTGTATCTCTGAATGCATGAAATGGGTGGATTCACTTGGCGAGCACTCCAGGCTGGATCAGGGCTATATACTAATTAGACTTTGTTTCAGCAGATGGCTTGAAAAATATTAACTGCATAACTACTAACAGAAAATACTCATAATATGCGTGTCTGAAAATATTGCAGGGCCTTTTTGTCTCATCTCCCTAGCAAACAGTAATACTGCATATTGTTTTATTCTCTGGGGGGAGTCGTGGGTATGAGCCTCTGGTGATCTCAGTTGATTGAGTTAACATTCAAACACTCACTCTAATGCCATCGAAAAAGAATAGGCAATTTAAACTGCCATCAGATCTGATTGACTAAACAAATGAAGTGATACACTGTACCATGATGAATAAACCTCAGTCCCCAGGCTTTCAGCACGGCATTAAGGTCAGGAAGGCAGAGCTGATTGTCACAGATTCAAAAGAACTTTTTGGCCTCAAAATGTGCCCGTGCCTCCTCCAAACCACCACTGAAAGGTCAAGCTCTCACAATTCCTGTGGCTTAGCACTCAATTAGTTGAAAATTGCCTTTTGTCTGCTGGGAGCAGGTGATAATTGCTGTGGGTCGCAAGTGATAATTGCCAGCGCACCCCTCCGAGCCACTGCCTATTAAAAGGAGTTATTTAAATCACATCACCTTTGGGGTGTTTCTCTTTTATTCATGTCTTTAATTGGGGAGTGGATTTATGAAACTTTTCCCATCACCTGATGAGCTCAGACCTGCATTGCAGTAGGGAACTCAAAACAGTTGGGAACACAAATTCCCACAAGTTGTCCCACAAATTGTAATAAGTCGTATACTGCTTAAAGCAAATGAAATCAGCATCACATTTCTGATCATGTCTGAAACTCAACTGTTTAAATAACACTCTCATGTAAAGTGGATCCACCACTTGACAAACTAAAGTGGGCACAGGGAGAGCAGTTTTCTAGTAATGGATTGGTTAATTTGTCAAAAGCATTCATTTTTGTTTTATCCTCTTCAAGGATTTCCAAGTGCAGCGCTCTAATTACTAACGGCTGTGGTGTCGTGCTACAAAACGTCAGCCGTAAGATAAGAACATGAAAGCACGCTAATGTGAAAGCATGCCACTTGAAAACGTAAAGGCCACGTTGCATCCGAAAGTGGCGCAGTAGTAATTCGTCTTCACGGAACACATGGTTCCAGAAGCTTTGTGACGTAAGGACTTCTCTAGTTGGTAAATTACTGGACCACTAACACGCTGGACCAGTCGGTCGCAGTAGCTCTTCATGCTTCTTCCTATTTTTTTGCCCTGGGCCAAATTCCTGTTACTCTATGAGTGTAGTCAAATTAATTCAGTAATGAGTAACTGAAGCGGGGGTCTCTCCAAGCTGAGCTTCCTAACTGTAGCAAGTTTTTAAGCTAATAGTTTATTTCCATTTTTAAAATATGAAATGAAGATCTTTGGGTTTGATTTATGCCATAAATCGTATACAAAGGAACAAAACAGCATATGTGGGTGTCAAGTGATGAATAAGCATTTTCCAGTTTGGTACAAAGTGTGTTCTCTGGCCATATAATTAACACTGGAATTGTAGTGAGACCATTTTAGAGATAAAGACACCCAAGGGTTTTTGAGTCTGTCGTGAGCTATAGCTTAAAATAGGACTAATTTCCTCATCACTTAATGTCCAGAGAGAGGAAAGGCCGTACCAAAGTAGGGGAGGTTGTTAAGCACAGGAGAAAAACAAGAAGAAGAAGAGAGCACAAAGGGGATGGAAGGTGAAAGGAACAAACAGTCATCATCAGAGCAATTCATTGTGTGTTTAACAGCCTTGAGAGCCATATTCTGGGGACAAGTGCCAAGTAACCTTTTTGTAATTATCACAACTGTAAAACAGGACATCTAATCTGTAAGGGAGGATCGCAAAGCAAGAACTATCGACCTTCATAAAGTGTGTCTGTATGTAGCTTATGACCCAGAAGTTAAGGTATAGAATTATGTGCTGCAACTTTAATTACTTAAATAGCACAGCACCAGAACTGGCTTTAACCCTGATTAACTTGTTTTTATTTTATTAGTTTTATCCCGATTCAATATTCATATGCCATATAGACATAGATGTATGGTCACTGACTTTATCCTCCTGTCCATACTAGCAATGATATGATCCCTTGACTGAACTGTAAAAAGTCAAGTTCAGCCGAGGCTACTATGAGTTCCTAAACTGTGCAATAAAATTCTTACGTATTCATTGTATGTATATGTATATAACTCTTTTGAAAGCTTTTTTCTTATGCTCTCAAACCCAACATGGAAAACAATAAAGCCAATTGTATTTGTTACTGTGTACCGCCCTCCTGGTCCGTACTCTGAATTTCTATCTGAATTCTCTGAATTTGTATCAAGTTTAGTCTTTAAAACAGATAAAGTAGTTATTGTAGGTGACTTTAATATTCATCTGGATGTTGATAGTGACAGCCTTAATAATGTGTTTATCTCATTATTAGATTCAATTGGGTTCAGTCAGAATGTACATGAACCAACTCACTGTTTAAACCACACTCTGGATCATTGTTCTGGGATATGGTGCTGAAATTGAAAGTGTATCAGTGTGTCCACATAATCCTCTTTTATCAGACCATTTTTTAATAACTTTTGAAGTCCTGTTACTGGACTACAAGCCAGTAGGCAAAATATCCTACGCTCGATGTTTATCTGAAAGTGCTGTGACTAAATTTAAGGAAGTGATTCCATCAGCACTTAATTCAATACCAGGACTAAATATCAATATAACGGAGGACTCCAATGCTAACTTTAGTCCCTCCCAAATTAATCATCTTGTTGATAGTGCTGCAGCCTCACTGCGAATAACACTCGACTCTGTCGCTCCTCTAAAGAAGAAGATCATAAAACAGAAAAAGAAAGCTCCATGGCTTAATTTACAAATGCGCAAACTAAAACAAAAGTCGAGAAATCTTGAAAGTAAATGGCGTTCCACTAAATTGGAAGAATCTTGTTTAGTCTGGTTAGATCATCTTAAAACGTATAAGAAGGCTCTCCGTAATGCCAGAGCAGCTTATTACTCTTCCTTAATAGAAGAACATAAGAACAACCCCAGGTTTCTTTTCAGCACTGTAGCCAGGCTGACTGAGGCTTCTATTACTATATCGCTCAGCAGTGACTTCATGAGCTTTTTTAACGATAAAATTATACTTATTAGAGACAAAATTAATCTCCTCCTGACCTCAATTGGTAATGACTTAACTTCAACCTCCAGAATTTAAAAAACAGCTGTAATTCCTGAAATACATCTAGATTGTTTTACTCCAATCAACCTTAACCAACTAACTTCAACAATCTCGTCGTCTAAGCCATCAACCTGTCTTTTAGACCCGATTCCAACTAAACTGTTTAAATAAGTTTTACCCTTAATTAACACCTCGATATTAAATATGATCAACCTGTCTCTATTATCTGGCTACGTACCACAATCCTTTAAAGTAGCTGTAATAAAACCACTTCTTAAAAAGCCTAGTCTTGATCCAGAGGTTTTAGCCAACTATAGGCCGATATCTAACCTTCCCTTTCTCGCTAAAATCCTTGAGAAAGCAGTTGCAAAACAGTTGTGTGATTTTTTTACATAATAATAGTTTATTTGGGTTTTTTCAATCTGGATGTAGAGTTCATTTCAGAGACGGCACTGGTGAAAGTTACCAATGACCTTCTATTGGCATCAGACAAAGGACTTGTCTCTGTTCTTGTCTTGTTAGACCTCAGTGCTGCTTTCGACACTGTTGATCAGGACATTCTACTACAGAGACTGGAACATTGTGTTGGCATAAAAGGAACCGAACTAAGCTGGTTCAAGTCCTATTTATCTGAGCGATCTCAATTTGTATGTGTGAACGATAAATCCTCCATGACAGCCAAAGTCAGTCTTGGAGTCCCGCAAGGTTCTGTACTTGAACCGATTCTATTCACCTTATACATGCTTACTTTGGGCAATATTATAAGGAACCACTCTATAAACTTTCATTGTTATGCGGATGATACCCAATTATATCTATCAATTAAACCAGATGAAACCAATCAATTGGCTAAACTTCAAGCATGCCTTAAGGACATAAAAACTTGGATGTCTAGCAACTTTTTGATGTTAAACACAGACAAAACTGAAGTTATTATACTTGGCCCCAAATGCCTCCGAAACGCATTTTCTAATGATATAGAAGCTCTGGATGGCATTAACTTGGCCTCCAGCATCACTGTAAGGAATCTTGGCGTTAATGTTGATCAGGATCTGTCTTTTAACTCCCACATAAAACAAATCTCAAGGACTGCCTTCTTTCATCTACGTAACATTGCAAAAATAAGACACATCCTCTCTCAAAATGATACAGAAAAACTAGCCCATGCATGTATTACTGCAACTCATTGTTATCAGGTTGTCCCAAAAAGTTGCTTAAGACTCTTGAGTTGATCCAAAATGCAGCGGCACGTGTATTAACAAGAACTAGGAAACAGGATCATATTACTCCTGTATTAGCTGCTCTGCACTGGCTCCCAGTAAAATACAGAATATAATTCAAAATCCTTCTCCTGACTTACAAAACTAGAGCATTGCGCTCCCTGAATGCAGGGTTACTTGTAGTTTCTAGAGCAGGGGTGCCCACGCTTTTTGGCTTTTTGAGCTACTTTTAAAATGACCAGGTCCAAGTGGGCTACTTGTATTAAAAATGCTGTGATGGGGGGTTGGTGTCTGAGCTTCGTGCAACGGGGGGACGGCGGGTGCTGGTGTGTAGTTCACTCTTCTCCTTTCCTCCGCTCTGACTGAAGGTGTGTGTGTGGGAGCGAAACAGGGGTTCTGTTGGGGGAATATATATATAATTTTTTTTAACGGTGCGCGATCTACCCCCACTACACGACCTTTTCGGCACCCCTGTCCTAGAGTCTCTAAGAGCACAATGGGAGCCAGAGCCTTCAGCTATCAAGCTCCTCTCCAGTGGAACCAGCTTCCAGTTTGTGTTCGGGAGGCAGACACCCTCTCCACATTTAAGAGCAGGCTAACGACTTTCCTTTTTGATAAAGCTTATATTTAGGACTTGCTTAGACTTGCCTTGGATCAGCCCCTAGTTATGCTGCTATAGGCTTAGACTGCCGGGGGACACCTCCCTGCTCTCCTCCTTTTCTTCCTCTCTCCTCCCCTCCCTCTCCCCTTTCCCCCTCTCTATCTGTATGCATTTATGTAAATGTATGTTACTAACTCAGCATCCCTAGAGTTTCTGTGTCTCATGTGGCAGGTTGCCACTGATAAAGTTTACGTCAGGATCAGGAATCGTGGCTGCGCCTGCTGACCTGGTGCTGCTGGACACCGGGAAGCCTTTTTGACATTCATCCATATTTTTTCTTCTTTTTTTTTATCACAACATCATTTCTGTCAAATGTTGTATTTTTACTATGTTATTTATACTGTATACACGACATCTATTGCACGTCTGTCCGTCCTGGGAGCGGGATCCCCAGTTGCTCTCCCTGAGGTTTCTTACACTCTTTTTTAATTGTGGGATTTCTATTAGGAATTCTTTCCTTGTGCGATGCCAGGGTCTCAGGACAGAGGGTGTCATATGCTGTACAGCAGGGGTGCCCACACTTAGTTGGCTTGTGAGCTACTTTCAAAATGACCAGGTCCAAGTGATCTACCTGTATTAAAACAAACGCTGCGGTGGGGGGGGTGCTGTCTGCGGTTCGTGCGACGGGGGGGGGCGATGCTGGTGCGTAGTTCTCTCCTCTCCTTTCCTCCGCTCTGTCTCTGGAGGTGTGTGTGTGTGTGTGTGGGAGTGAGACAGAGGGGAGGAGGGAATGTGAATGCACAAGGCAAGAAAAAGACAAAAAACTTGAATTTAATATAATATATATAAAGTATGAAATTAAGATGACGTTAATATTGTCTTTTTTTCTGGATATTGCATACATGTACTTACCACTCTTCTTACCACTCTTCTTTTGTACATGTAGGTGTACATGTGAAAACTGTACAATTATGGAAGCAATTGAAGAGCTGCTGCCAAGAAAAGGATGTCATGGAGGAATTCAATGAATATGAGGGACCTGGTGCAAACATAACCTGCATAACAGATCACCCAGGATTCAAATCAAAGTGTCTGGATGTTTGGGTGTTGCAGACAGCCTACCAAAGGTATTCGAAGAGGGACAGACAACAAGCAGGTGATCAGCCACGTAATGAGTAAGTTACCTGTGTGCACAAATGCTCAGAAACTTTGATGTATTTTTGGGAAGTCGAATGGTCACTCTGGCAAAGTTACAGAATATATAGATAAATAAGCAAATAAGGTTGAAGTGATTACCATTGACATGTATTATCTTGTATGTTACAGAATGTATCGATATGTGGCATACCGCCGGTGAGATTCTGCTGGGGAATACTTGGTAAGAACCACAGAATGCCATCATGTGTCATTCAAAAGATCTGTGCTACGTTTCCATCTGACAACTACACATCGTTCAAGTATCAGCACTTTATTAGAGTCAATAACAAAACACAATGTCAGTTCAGTGATTGAATCTACTTCTATACAGCACAACAGCATCCCTCTTGTTTGGTTCTTCCACCGACTGCTGAGTGGATCTGAGACTTCGAAAGGTTCCTCATCAACATTGTCTTGGCACAAAGCATTGAGTCTCGGTCAATAGTTCAGTAACATACTCTGCAAAAAATCTGTTTTATAATCAAGCATTATATATAATATGTATGTATATATATAAATATATATATATATATATATATATATATATATATATATATATATATATATATATATATATATATATATATTATGAAGCTGACCTTTGGAACAACCAACTTGGATTGGAACTTGCAGTCCAGCTGACCTGACACGTGGTCGCGCCTGCATGGACTTGTGTGTCCGTGGAGGGGGATCCGTCTGCACAGCAATTTCTTTCTGACATGTCTGAAATGTACAAAACACAACTTTACTAATAAATATTTCAAACCAGCTTGAAATTGTATTGCATGTTTATACATGTCTGCGTAAAGAAAATACTTAATAACATTCATAATAAAAGATGTGGTTGAATTTAATGAGAGAGCAATGATATCAAATTAAACAAATATATGAATTATGTACATGCATGTGGTGATTGTATTTTTAACACGTCATGTGCAGGTCTACTGGTACTACAACTGTAATGTACAGTTGACGTACAGTCTGTATACTTACTGCTGTACACACAGCTCCCTCCCCAGTGTGGATGTCCAATAGATGGTCGCTGATCATACAGGTATCCTCAGTTCTGTCAGTGGTTTCATTCACCAATGTTTCAATACCTATATAAATTCAGGGTGATAGTTAAAAGTTAAATAGACTTTTACTCAAACTACAGAATTAATTAATTAATTAATTAAGCTAATGAAGTGTAATTAGCTAAAGTTATTAATACTACAAACAATAACACACAGATATTGGCTAGGGCCTGGTGTAGGTAGGTAGGTAGATAGATAGATAGATAGATAGATAGATAGATAGATAGATAGATAGATAGATAGATAGATAGATAGATAGATAGATAGATAGATAGATAGATAGATACTTTATTCATCCGAGGGACATTTAGGAAACATTTACATTACAGTTTACATTTGTATGTAAACTCGTTACATACAGTAGGCCTAGACAGATTATGGCTTTATGCATGAAACAATAAATACAGTAAACAAGTAGCACGGCTTACCTTTGCTCTCTCCCTTTTGGCGAATGCATTTCGTCGTCTCTTTGGTGGAGGACTCTGCACCGGTGGACGTGTTTGAATCAGCGTGCTGGCATGTGCTGGCTGGGGTCTCGGCAGTATTGTAGGCACAGCATCTGCGTTCAGTTTTAAATTCTTTTTGAATCTCATTTCCTTGGCGAGCATAGTTTGTTCGAAACACAATCTCTCAAAGTGCTGCCCACAAATCGTCGGTTTCATCGACGCACTTGTCTTTGGCCACAGAAAGCTAGATTTAGAGACAGCCCCACATCCCAATACAACACATCGCTTCACAAATATCCTTGATGATCGATTGTTGTCCGTTCTTTCTCGTAATAATTGACAGCAGTCTTTTCTGGACGCTTCAACGCAGACGAACACAGGCGGCGGCTGTATTGTACTTGCGGCGGCTGTATTCTACTTGTGACGTCATCGCCCAAACATTGCTGAAGTGGATGCTCTCGGCGCAGCCATCGATTGTAGTTAGCGGAAGTCATTTTTATGCTGTTATGATCGTGATTTATTACGAATACATCAATATTAAAAATATATATATGGCACATTTCACAATAGATATGCAACCTTTATCATATACCAAGCCCAATAACACTGACGAAATATCATTTCGTAGGCCCTTTAATCGGCCTTTGTGGACATGTTTCTCATTCCCAAAGTCTCTTTCACAATTGTCAACTTTCGTCATGCACTGCCCAAAATCACCCAGTGTACAGGGGCATAAGGACAATCTAATGAATATCTTCCAAAGTTACAGCCCTTTTAGTACAACATTCTCTCTTTGTGTGTCACAGACACTGTTTTCATGCTGAGTCGGGCGATGCCGTCCTGCAGGCGTATGCAGGTTTGTTGCCAGGACACAACTCTAATAACACAATACCCTCGACTGTCAGGATGAAGATACCCACTTTATTTGGTCAACTTGGATGGCTGTAACCTCATATTCATAACTCATCTCATGTTCTTCTCTTTACTATAACCAAGACATGAATTAAGTTACACAATGGTGATTATTGCTTCTCAAATATTGTTAAAAGGATCATCTCCAATCAACATCTTTGTCTTAAAGATATTTACTAATTTATCTATTTTTCATCTCTTTAGTGCTAAGGACCCTTAGGTGAAGTAACTCAGACACAAATGATCACATAAGGATTAAAAAATGAGAAGCTCCAGTGAGTCCCAAGAGATCAGAATAAACAGAGTAGCAACAGATTTTATCCTATGGGTGGTAAAGTTGCGGTCATAAAACAAACATTTGATTAGCAGCCAGCAGCGTGCAATGACTGCTAGTTAACAGGTAGTATTTATGAGCCATGAAATCTATTTATATCCATGTCTTACAACAGAAACAGACATGTAAACGAAATAAACTACATTGTGAGTTTGGCTGCATTAAAACACAGTATGAACCTGATCTGAGAGCAGGAGGGTACGAACACAAACAACATACCTGAGGACATTGGACATTAATCACAGCAGTTACAGCTAACAAAGATGTTCAAGTAAAGTAGTACCACCATCATTCACCCCTCTGTTAGCCCAATATTCTAAATGTTTTGGGTGGAGCAGGGGCTGAAACTCATCAGTCAGGATTCGTATGACCAATAACAGGCGTTTAATGATAAACTGAAGAGAAGTTAAAAACACCACATTGTCAATCTTATAAATAATATTAAAATGTTTAGAATGTTAAAAAAATCATAACCATTTACCAAGGTAATAAAGGTTTTTCGATATATAACTCTGCGCTGTTTGCCCCCAATGCCTGGAAACAGTCCTCTCACGTCTCCAACATGCCTGGATGAGTGATAAAGTCAACATCATCCTTACAACATAATGTGATTAATACATTTACACTTTGAGGTTCTGCTCCTCCACTGCACATTTGAAATGTCCATATACAAAGCATAAGTCCTTATTAAGTCCTTCAACAATCCTTTCAGCATTAGGCAAGTACCAAATGGGGTTTGGAGACGTAAACAAGTTTAGTAACAGCCAAATCCTGGTGTCTGTCCAAAGACTTACTTCATGAATGACGGTATCCGCGCTTGCCAGCTGTGCGTACAGTGCACTGGGTTGGAGGTCTGATCCTCCAGCAGCAGGTGAGCATAATCCATTGAAAACATTGAAGGTGCTTCTGTCTGCAGTTGTCTCACAAATTTATTCTGAAGCGGGAGATATTTTTTGTTTTTTTCCCCTTCACTTATGTATTGCATTGAGTTGGAATATTTTACTCAAAATGGGATTCATTTCTCAGTCAAATATTTTATGAAAAAAAAGCTTAAAATGTGTCTTTTCATTTTCAGCCTCAAGTGTGGCTGTCTGTACCTATGAGGATCGCACTGATGGACCATTAGTGAAGCAACGGGATGCATTCAGTTTGATAGTCCACATAAACCAGTAACATCTACAAAAAGAAGCTGTCAAAAAAACTATATCAGGTCGTTTTTGTAAAGATCTAAACTCCCGAACTGTGATATCCATTACATCTCAAATGTATGATCATGTAGTCCTCTGACAAAATAAACAATAAATGCACAAAGGTTAATGACAACAGCTGTAGGGGACAGCGGGGCCTGTTGGGACACTTTTGTATCGACACGAATAACCAGTCCATTACTCACAGACTACTTGAACAGTAATGAAAATAATTTGATCCCTGAACAGATACATGCTAACAATTTATCAAGACTTTTAGGATTTCAACACAATTTGTTTAATTTGCCACTTTTCTTTGAGAATAAGAAAACATTTGAAAAAATATTATATTGACATTGACTGAGATGGAAAATCTGTCTCCAGAGTCTTCATTTCAGCAGCACATATCAGCTCAATGTGGTTACGATAGGCTATATGTACCCTATATGTTTACATAGGCTATTGAGTACAAAATGTTTATTGTGTCGTGATTTGTAACAAGGTAGGAACTATAAACAGTACTGTTCCAATCGCCCCTGGGGGAGCAGACACAATTTGGACTCCTGTGCTAGCTACCAACACAAAATCAGAGCGCTAACACGAGCATCAGCTGAAATAAGCTTTACAACAATATGTTTAATAACAACCATTTTGTATATGGCATAACTAAAACCAGCATGGCAAAAAGAGCCAAACATGAACTGTCCCAACTGTAACCCTGTCCTGACCGAACCCACTCTCCCCTACAGTGTGGTATCAGTGTGGATCATGAGCGCGTATCAGAGGTAAGATGGATCTCCTCTGTGAAAATACTGAAGCATCAGATTTCCGGGCGTGACATTTGGCCAATATTTAGGAAATCTTCTCTGAGCGTTGAAATAAGCAGTCAACCAGCTCCAAATAGAGAAAAGCAACAGCACAGCTGCTGTCAGAATACAGACAGCACAGTCCAATACTGTAACACACGCAAACACAGCGACAGCCTGTCATCAAAAGTACTGTACAATCTCAATGCAGCGTGACATCACTTCCCAAGCCACAGTGCCTTAGTGGGTTACCTGGATGGGACTCTTTTAAAAGCTACTACTGCACAGTTCAGTTAGATAGACACTGCAGTATATGGAGTTGTTGTAAGTGGCCGTGTCCTTATTTTTCACCTAAACCACAATTCCCTAATACATCACTGTGACTGCAGGAAATGTCACAGACAAAAAAATTGAAATGGAAAGCAGGGAAAAAGGACACTGTATAGTGCCATTTAAAAGAAGGATTTGGAGATCTTGAACTCCATAGAGACATTACTTATTTTAAGATCCAACAGTTACAGATCATTGACGACCAACTGAATAAGTCTGTAGTATTTACTACTATTGTAAATCACTGTCTACAGGGAATCAACTTTAAGCATTGTCAGCAGATCAGAAACTCTGTGAAGTCTCCCAGCATTACAATCACCACAAAGCCATTTAGCTTCCACTTAATGTATTCATCCTTTTCAAATGTTGTGGCAAGTCTGTCAAGGTAAATTACATTGAGAACTACAAAAGAAGCTTGTTTTCTTCACACTAAAATGTGATGTTACACTCCCTCAGGTGTGCTTGAGGAAGCTCAAGTTGATAATCAAGCTCTTGAAATGCTTTTGAGAGGTTCCTGAGAGAAATAATGCACTTGTCTCAGCAGCTTTTGTCTGTATCTTTCAATATGTTTTTTGTCTTTGACAGTCAGGAAAGAGCAAAAACCTTATGACTGACTAAATACCCCAGACATCGCCCTGAACCATAGGTGAATAACCTCTGGAGATCTGGTGCTAAACGAACCAGAAAATCCCATGAGAGCTGTCGTGTAATTGTACCAAAACCAACACGGATGGCAACCAGCAACATAAGCTGTTCATATGCAGTGCATTTTGCGTCAAAAAGGCTAAAAAAGGATGTGATGTCAGTCGCCAATATCAAACATGTGTGAAATAAATCTCTATGAGAACAACTGGCAGCGACTGGATCTGAAGACTTCAGATTAGTCAGCCTGGTCTCCTAAAAATTATGTTTCATATACAACTAAACTGAATCGTCAAGGAGGTGGATGAGGTGGATAACGTGGATGAGGTGGATGACATGAGTGAGGTGGATGAGGTGAATGACATGGGTGAGGTGGGTGAGGTGGATAGCGTGGATGAGGTGGATGAGATAGATGACATGGATGAGGTGGATGAGGTGGATGAGGTGGATGAGGTGGATGACGTGGATGACGTCGATGAGGTGGATAACGTGGATGAGGTGGATGACATGGGTGAGGTGGGTGAGGTGGATGATGTGGATGAGGTGGATGAGGTGGATGAGGTGGATGACATGGGTGAGGTGGGTGAGGTGGATGATGTGGATGACGTGGATGAGGTGGATGAGTTGGATGACGTGGATGAGGTGGATAGCGTGGATGAGGTGGATGAGGTAGATGACATGGATGAGGTGGGTGAGGTGGATGACGTGGATGAGGTGGATAACGTGGATAAGGTGGATGACGTGGATGAGGTGGACGACGTGGATGAGGTGGATGACGTGGATGACGTGGATGAGGTGGACATGGATACTAGGTTTTCTGTAGCTTTCAGCAGCCACATCTCAAGGCCTTTATCAGTAGATGGAAATTACTCAGTTGTTTTATATGTATATGTGCATACAAGGAGTTATAGTTCCAGACAAATAGTAATTAACATTTTAAAATGTTCTTACTTTGGCTTACTACATTATAGTGTATTATAAACTACGTTTTGTCGTTTTTATACTGCTTATGAATGCAGGGGGAGTAGCTAAAATATGGCGTGCCAAGTAAACTACTTAGAGACTTTTATGCCTTATTTCCAATCCATTGCAGAGCCAAGTACAGTATGTGTTCAATACAACACTGCCCCCCTGTGTCTTCTCAAGGCACAGCTTTCGTCCGATCACATTCCTGGGATTCTTATTCCATCCAGTGTCTCACTAAGTAAGACTGTCACCCAATCTCTCTCTCGTTCACTTTCTCTCTCTGTCTGTCAGTCAGCCGTGTCCCATTCCCTTATTCAGCCAGTGCCTAGCCTTCTCAGTCTGTCAGTCTCCGCTCATTCACTCACTCCATCCCTCTCTCCTTATTTGCACGCCTCACTTCCCCCTCACTCACTCACCTGCACTTTCCCTCTATCCGTCAAAGTACACGTCTCAGTTGCAAGGTTTTTGTCCTTTCTCTGCACCAGGGACACTTTTTGTTCTCTGAAAACCCTCATGTTTTTTGTAGAACAATGCCTGAGCTGCTTGTAAGCCTCTTCAAATGTTTTATTCTCCTTGGCCTCGAGCAATTCATGTAGTTCCTCCCACTTGCCACTATAAGTCTTTGCCACCTTGAAATCTTAAGACTCCTTCTCTCGTTTTTACTTTATCCGTCTCATTGCTTTCCTTGTTTGGAATATTTCTCTGCCCGATATGGCTACAAATGAGTTAGAATGAGTGATGCAGCATGAGTCCAATGCCAACATCCACTGCCGATGCAGTAAGCAATGTGTTTATGTAACAAGGCAGAAAGTAAGGTAGGGTGGTGAATGTAATCCGAGGTTTTGATTAGAGCGGCATAGATTAGTGATTGACAGAAATATTTAAAGTAATATTTTATGCAACAAAGTAAGAACATGTAGTTTTCAGCCTCTCAAATTAGGAGATGTCCTGCATTTCTGTTTTAAATCATATGAAAGTGAACATCTTTGGGTTTTGGACAAAACAAGACATTTAAAGATATCACCTTGGACTTTGAGAAACTCCAGGGAACATTTTTCATTAATCAAGAAAATATTGTGCAGATTAATTGATAATGAAAATAGACCTTACTTGCATAACTAATTTTGATGAAATGTCCAAAATCCACATTCTGTGTCACAATAACTTTGAGATTTTTACTTGCACCCACTATCCTTAACCCCCCTTACCTCCATTCTTCCCTTATCTCCTCCATATCTCTGTCTCTCACTCTCTTCCCCTCTTGATCCCATATCTCTCTCCACCGTCCTTCTCTAATCTCTCCTGGTGTTCATCCCCGAGGACCTATGCAGGGAGAGACCGCCGCCATAAACCTTGGCATTCAAAGCAACGTAGCTCATGAATTTTAATACACCACAAGAGAGTATGGGCAGGCAGGTGGGCAGGCAAGCAGTATTCAGACTCTCTGCGTGTCTTTCCCCGTTCTCGCCAAGGGGATAATAAAACTTCTCTGACGTCATGGCCCCAAGGTTGCTTTCTTACCGCTCAGTCCATGGGTGCTCAGGGAATCGGGTTTTTATCGCGCCTGTTTGGGCTTATCTCAGCAGCGAGCCTCCAAGCCAAGGTCAATTTCATGCCTGGGCAAGGGGTGCTCATGCTGCGGGGGGGGGGGGAAGATCGCTGTTGTGGGCAGCCCAGCCGCTCCCTCTCTGGAGGTGGGTCAATAGCAGCAAAATATGAACCATAAATTGACCAAAGCAAATGGTCCACTGCCAGAACTGCAGCACAGTGCATTGATACTGAGGTTGTTCTGCTCTGTTGTGTTGTGAGCTGCAACGTCACGCTTGTAATGGAAATGAAAATGAGCTGGCATTTTCTGTCAGGCATTTAATGTGTTTATAAAGGAGATATACACAATCATTGACTAAAGAATCACTCCAACAATTTTACACAAAAAGGTGGGTTTACTGATCACGGGGAGTACTATTCAGCCTGTGAAAACAAGTGTGTTATGTATTGTGTTCCTCTGAAGGGGGCTTTCTTGAGTCTCGAGATTTTTAACAAACCTAATGCCCATGTAAAAACCTGGACATGTGAAGTTTGAAAGATAAGAGCATTTAGCAGACCTTTGTTGCAATAGTTGCAATGGTTATTTAGTTTTGTTAAACCTGGTTTTCTGATGAATGTTTTTTATCAGTGGTCACACAAAAGACATGTCAGATTTAATTTATAATTTTACGTTAAGATCATATCAACTCCAGTAACACTGTAATAAATTCCCTGTTACACCTTTGATGTTCAGCTTTAACTACACAGTAATCTCTCCACACTGGCAAAAGGCACAGGAGCCCTTTAACAGGACCACTGGCCCCATTCTGTCATCGACCTCTCATGAATTAAATTCCCTGGACCACCGTCGGCAAAGAGGATGAAGGGGAATCAGGTTAGGGAGCAAGAAGATTAAATGAAGAGAGTGCTGGTTACAAAAGGTTCTCTATGGTTAGGCGTTTTAGTCTAACTGCTGTTTGAAGTGCAATGGGGGCTGAAATGTTGTTTGGTGAAGGGAGGCAATTTGTTGTCATCCAGCATCTCATGGTACTTACTTTAGGAAGGTAATGTTATTATATATAATTATATTTTCCTGTGCGTTTACTTATAGTTTGTATGATTATTTTTCTTGTGAAAATATTTCCCTGACTATGCTCCTAAAGGAATAGGCAGTAAAAGGCAAATATGGCATTCAAATAATAAAATGTATTTTCTTAATGGTGGGACATACAGACATGTAAAAGGATGTAGAGGCACACTCCATTGAGGTGTCTCAGTTTTAGTTGGAAACTTTGATTGAGTGATTTGCTGAAGTACAGCAGTCATGGGACTTGGTGTGCTGACATACAGGATAGAGTGCTGAAGGAATGAGTCCTAAAATCCAGAAATTATTTATTATCTTTGCACATCCCGTTCCTTCTTCTCGAAGTCAATGTTTTTCGCTGGGTTTTTGGTTTGATGCCTGAAATAAGTAGTTACTACTCCTGGGAATTGCACTTATGCTTAAAAAAATCCAAAACGTGGTGTTCATTTGTGAACATTGAAATTATGTTTTAATTTAATTTGAATCAAAAATCCAATGGAACAATCTCATTTGCTTTTTTTGAGGTAACCAGGTCTAACGTCCAGGTTGACCAATAATATGTCATCCCTGCTGCACTCTATTAACTGTATATAACTAAGTGTTGACATTGCTATGGGTTTCGAATGTTTTGAGGACATTTCATTTTAAAACTAATAGTTTGAGTTGTTTAAAAAATCTGAATTACATTTACAGATAGTTTTCCATTCCATGGCTTTTACATATCAAATAAACGTTATGTGGTCGGCCACATGAGAACATTATGCACTGCAGCAATCACTCAAGCTACCACTGGCTCCAATGTTAGGGCAGAGGATGGAGCAAACTAAAACAGGATATACAGTGTAGTATAGTTTTATACATACAAATATATATACTAGCAAGGATTTAATACAATACTAGTTTGAGCATGAAATCATATTATTTTTCAAATTAAATAAGGCTACTATATGTGTTATATGATTGACAACTGTGAAACATAATTCTGATTCAATGAGCTGCACTTCAAATTGCTACTGCAAGGTTTCTGTTGGTTGCTGCAGAACCAAAAGATGCATTTATGCACCCAGGGTACACACTATTCTCAGGCTAAAGAAACAGCATTTCCTATCTCGTGAAAAATTGGAATTATCCCTAAAAGCTTGAATGTGCATCTAATAACAACATGGTGCTATGGTGGATTACAGCCACCCCGACTGTGATAAGAAATACATTACTGGGAGCCGCTGAAGATAGTTCAAAGCAATTCTTCTTACCTTTCGAAACTTTTATAAGAATTTTTGTTTATTCGAGCAGCCAGAAGAATTACAGCCTATCTCAATGAGTCTTTCTTTTTTTCCCCTTTTAAAGTGGATTTAATTATCTGTTTCTTTGACCAGGCTATCAATGAAGCACATAACAATGTCCATATCTGATGAGGCAGTGTGCTGTACAGGTCAGATAGAGGATTGCTCAAATAAACCCTGATTGGTTCTCTCTTCTGTGCATGAGTAACCATTTCTGCTGTAATTAATTCATCCACAGCAACACTCTGCCTGTCCTTTGATGGTTACTGTAACACAAGATGAGAATATCAAACAGATGCAATGGGAGAAGAGAGCATACACAAGAAAGCATATACAGTGCGTTTAGCATGTGTACAGCAGTGTGTATTTCCTTTGGTGATTTTCACAGACACACAACATAATCATACACTAATACAAAATAAAATAAAAAATAAATAAAATACATACATGTATAAATTATATAGAGTACATATTTCATTTAAAGTTCTGTATTTTTTAAGAGAATATGCTTATTGACTTTCTTGCAGAGAGAAGATCAATACTAGTCTTGTGTCGCTAAAGCCAGTAGCTTAGCAAAGCATAGGCTGGAAAGGGGGCGAATCGGATTGCCTTACTGTCCAAAAATAACTAAATCTGCATATCAACACCTTTAAAGCTCACAAATTAACACATTATATTGCGTTTTTTTAATCAAAAATCAAAGAATAAAAACACCAAGTTGTGTTTTTTGATGGGGGTGTATTACGGTGTCTTTGCTGGGAGCAGTGACTTCAAGGAGTCATGCCATCATCTTGAGACTCCATGTCAATAAGTGAGCATTAGAGGTGCTGGTAGGTCATTTTTTTAACCCTCAGATAGAGGTAGGCTAGCTGTTTCCCCCTGTTTCCAGTCTTAGTGCTATGCTAACCGGCTGCAATGTCATATTTACCGTGTAGAGATATTGATCTTCTCATCTAGTTCTTGGCAAAAAATATATTTCAAAATGTCAAACTATTCCTTTCGAAATTGAGAACTTTAAGCTAAAAAATTAAAAAACACACTACAAAGCAAGGATAATGTATGATGACTTCTTATTCCAGTTAACAATACCAGCTGACAACTGGCCCTTCCTTTTCTTCATCAATTAAAGACAGCTAAGGCGAGATAACACGAAATCCACCACATGGTCCCTGTAGTCTTCCCATTAGAGTCCCCGGAGACAGCTGTTGCACTACCTTCTCACCCAAACTCAAACTACACACAATCAAAGACACAATGTTCAACGCACTCCTGTGCACACACAGGCCTACTTAATCTCTCCATCCACACCATGAAATTAACTGATCTAGTGGTTCAGCCTTCTCTGTAGGCACCATGAATTAAAGTAAAATTGCAGGTCAGACTCTTTTCTGACCTGCACACACATAAATATCCCACTGGCCTATCAAAACCCTGCTTCAGGCAAACTTTGGCTCTGGTGTCTGATCCGAACACCCACCAAGCTCCAAACATCAGTAAAACCTCTCTTTGATATATAACATAATATTAATAGAGCCCCATATATATATATATATATATATATATATATATATATATATATATATATATATATATTATATATATATATATATATATATATATATATTATATATATTTATATATATATAAATATATATATATAGACACTTGTTAGACTGCTTTTATATAGGCTTATTGTGGGTGATATAAGTATTTGGAAATTGGAGGCAGACTAGTTTTCTGTGCTATTATAGTATCTTTAGTTTTCTTTCAGTTCTTTTTTCAACCCCATTAGCTATAGTAACAATATAATATTATTTACCTAATTACATATATTGCAGTGAGATCGGGTCCACACAGCAGCATTATTGGTAACTACAGGCATACCAGCAGCACAGCAACATACCTATCTTTGTACATTGGGGAGAATGTCACCAATCGTACACACTGCATCACTAATTATGAAAGTCAATCTATAAAAGCTGTAATATTTGGATGGCATAATTCTCTCAACAGTACATTAGAGGTAGCCAATGGAGTTATCTTGTAAAAGGCTATATTTAGGTTAGGTTATTTTAGGTTATATTTACATTCTGTGTTTACGCCAAAATGCATTGATTGTATTCTTGAGGTTTGACAAATGTGTTCTTCCTCATGAAAAGCTCATATATGTCTTCTTCGACCTGTAAAATAGTGTGAAACCATCTGCAGGAATGTGCACTGTGTTATGTGCTTGCATGTGCATCCTCGTACATGTGCATGACATATAACTAAAATGGGGAATATTTTTTAAAAGACATATTAGTGCTATTAGTGTTCAAAAGCTACACAGGGTACCTCACATTTGGTGCACCAAAGAGTGTATTAAAGATGTATTAACACCAGCTGGACAGTGTTAATGGGATTCAATCAAAATAAAAAAAGTGTGTGTGTGTGTTCACGGTAATGAAGGAACATGTCACCCAGTGCAACAGTGGGGCTCATTGATGTGTTTTTAATAGTATTTGTACAAAATGGAGCTCTATGGCACAGAGAGAAGGGAGGGAGAAGATATTTCAGACTTTTGATACACTGATAATACATTCACATTCATTAGACTCTTTGCATTAAATGCACAGATCTTCCCATCTCTAACACAATGTGTGGGGGCAGCTTGATAAAGCCAAAAAATAACAACTATCAATAGGAAGGAACATTTCCAGACAAGGAGCACCTCTGAGAGAAAAATCCTGTGTTGTGTAATTATGCATATCCATGCTTCACAAGCCTCAAAGCATTGTTTTGTATTCATATTCTGTGTGATTTAGTATGCAGAGGAGTCCCTACTGTTTTACTGTAAATGTTTTACTGTTTGAATGTCAGCGTTGTACTTATACTGATATGTGAAAGATGAGAGGCGGATCTGAGGACGGAGGACTGCAGATAGGTACTCATTCTGAGAGATAGCCTTATATAAATTAGTAACATTATGAACAGATCAGCTAAATATACACAATAGCCCAGCCAGATATGAGGAGCGGTAAATTAAGATGGATCATTGTCATCTTGTCCATGTGAATATCCAAGCATTGATGCTTGCACTTTAATTGCCAGGGGTTAGTAAAACTATTCTCACTCATCACACTACCCTACATGTTGACTCCAAACAGTCCCTGTGATACTGAAGGGCTGGATCACTTGCTGTGTCCTTTATTGTGTAAAAGTAGAGGGGAAACATTCGCAAAAGTCCTCCATCTTGCTGTGTCACAGCATTGGGTATTGGTTTTTCCGGCGGTGACTGGTGGGAGTAATGATGAACCCAGGAGGAGCGGTCTCTCATAGGCCTCTCGTTAGCCCGGCCTGCTGATGGTAAATCCTCCACAGTGTGAGATTACACCGGCAGAAACACTTGCATGTGTCGGAAAATATCAAAGGTGTGACCCCAAAGGGTGATGTCATGACTACATGAGAGGTTTCCTATTATCTTTCATTGTGCACTGTGACATTTTCTTGTTCTGGAGTTGATCCTCTCCTGCTGTCTGTAGAGCTGAACCCCCTCAGTTTTCATAACTCCAATTGTGGTATCATACCTTGTCTTTTTCCACCTTCCTCTTCTCAACTTGAGAAAACTGTGACATTGCCTGACATTCAGACACCTTCAGAACTTTATATTCATCTTGTGTAGGTGTCTGATATGAAGAGTGCAAGGACAATGAATGGAACATCCTCTGTGTATACATGTGTATTCAGAATGTGTTTTGTTGAAATGAAGAATTAATAGCCAGGTAAGTGCTATGGCAGAAAGGCAGTCAGGGGAAGTAGTCTTTACAGACACTCTACAAAGACAAAGACAAAAATATTACGGCAAAATGTATCAGAATTATGATATCTGTTTAAGGAATATCATGACATAGAAATGTTGAATTCCATAAAACTAGAGCAATACCTCCAAAATAATATTTAAATATTGATTACTCACCCCATGTCACCTGGAAAAAAAAAACTGTCAAAAGGTACCATATCAGTTTGTCAGGAATAAACAATGCTCCAAAGATTGTGTAGAGGGAAACACATGCAGTTTTTCTCATGCAGTATGCATGTGTTATGTTTGCCTATTCTAAAAAGGGTTACTGAATATTAGGGTCCCTAAGCAGTGTTGGAATTGCATAATTGAATATTACTGGAAAGCTGATACTCTTGTGGATTAAATGAGCCCAATAGTATTTGTGTGCGATGATGTCAGTCCCCATAGTAGCCATGTCATTTTACTGAGACCATTTTACTTGCTGTATACAATTGACTGTTGTGAGCTCTAGGATAATCACAGCCTCATGAAACTGTATCATCACAAATTACAGACTGAAGGCTTTCACCAAGGGATGTATGGCTTCCCTAGGTATATTGACAATAATGGGGTTTCTGAGTAATTTCCAGAACAGAAGTCCTGGTCATCCAATCCGTGAAAAATGCAATTCTTGCAGAAATCTTCAAATGTCAAATGTTTTTGATACCAAATCTCTAGTGTTCCTCAAGGTCTTGGTCTTTTAATGTAGTATGGAGGAGGAGTGAAGTGGAAGTGGTTAAATCATACCTGTCAACATTGGAATTTCAAAATAAGGGACATTTTTTGCCGAACTCCGCCCATACTTTAACAGCTCTCAGCCACCAATGTAAACGTAAACACATAAGGGACAGGTATATACATTCAGGAAATACATGTTTATGTAAAGTATGTATTACTTGTACAGACATGTTTATAAGATGTATGTATTTTATTTGATGAGTTATTATCATCAATTTATTTGATGATTGATGAGTTCTGTGGCTTTTGTTTCCCCCGACGAGTACTTCCTTGCGATGTCAGAGTCGGGAAACATGTCGGCTACACTGCGACTGAAGTCATCGCAGAAGCTGAAGGCTACATTATTTTTAGCACAAAGCATTGCCATCTTTCCCTCAGCTTTGGTCACTTGGTCTGCCTCCGACACAGTTCTTGTCACAAATGAAGTCATTGACAGTGTATGTTTTTGTGACTCTTGGCGTGCTTGTGCTTGGATGATTTTTCTTGCTGGCGAACATCGCAAATTCCGCCGTGTGCGATGCTAACATCTGAATTATTGTTCCTGTTTTCTTCTTCTGTGTGTTTACTGGCGGATCACATTTTTCAGCTAAAGTTAAACATAATACTGCCATCTGCTCTACTGGAGGCCACTTTACACTTTTTTTAATTAGGCCTATTTTTTTTTTTTTGAAAGGTTAAAAATACGGGATAACCCCGGGAAAAACGGGAGGGTTGACAGGTATGGGTTAAATGTTCAATGTGTAAGAACTGCCAGAATTTAAACTTAAAAGATAAAAACAATGAACTAACATTATGAACAGAGTGTG
Organism: Cottoperca gobio; assembly: GCF_900634415.1. NCBI lineage: Eukaryota > Metazoa > Chordata > Actinopteri > Perciformes > Bovichtidae > Cottoperca > Cottoperca gobio. The sequence continues at coordinate 4,000,822 of NC_041375.1, read as the reverse complement.
AAGAAGTAACAGTGTTGACGTTGTGTCAAAGACGTCTCTGTGTTGTGTTGCAGAGATATCTACGGAAGTTAGCATGCTAACAGCTAGCTGCACTCCGTCCAGTCTGTAATACCACTTGTTCCTCTAGAGGTGATAGTGAGTCAGTGTAGCTGCAGTCTGCCTCCGTACAGAGGAGAAGAAGTAGGCTACAGCTGCGAGACTTGCCTGTAAATATTTCAGCCATGTTCTGTGTCTGTTTTATAGTTTGTTTATTGGATTACTTTTAAAGTGGCAGAAACGAGAAAACCCCCGCACCACCTCACTTCGTCCTCACAGCTGCCAGGAGGCTGTTTCTCTGAGTGTATAGCTGTTAGCAGCAACGGAAAATGGCACAAGAGTTTCTGCAGTTTGGTCAAATTGTGCGTAATCTTGCCCACTGAGGCATTTCATGGAGTAAAAAAAATATATCAACACTAGAAGAGAAAGAGATATAGCTATAGAATGCAATACACAATGTAAAGAAGCTAAACATTAGACATTGTATGGAACCAGTTTAGAGGTAAAATGCTTCCCTATTTCTTTGGAGCAGATGGCTCCGAATTACACATTGGACCTTTAAGCATAACATAAACATTGTTTGTTTTTTAAGAAGTATAATGTTAGTGTAGGTAAATCTATTTCAGGCAAGATATCCCTCTCTAAGATTTCTGCAAAAATAATTGTTACTTAACAATAAAAAACACATTACATAAAACCACATATGCACACATGAGCCTGAGATTTAAAACTAAATAATAAAAAAGAAATAACAAACAAAAACCAACCAGCCAATTAATCACATTTCATTCAACATGTTAAGAGCTATAGATATCCAAGGCATACAGTACATCTCAAGAACATAGACACTTCAATACATAAAGTAAACACATTACATTACATTACAGTTAATTTAGCTGACGCTTTTGTCCAAAGTGACCTACAAAAAGTGCAAACAATCATGAGGATACAACTCTGAACAGCAAGAATCTTGCAAGTGCATTAGCTTCAAATAGGTACAATCCTTTAAGTGCAGAACATTAGCTACAAATAAGCCAAACCAATGTAAGTGCAACATACAAAGAACAGTTTATTTTTATTTTTTTCATTCGCCGAGGTGCAGTCGAAACAGGTGAGTTTTCAATCTGCGACGGAAGGTGTGAAGACTATCTGCTGACCTGACATCAATGGGGAGGTCGTTCCACCATTTTGGAGCCAGGATAGCAAGCAGGCGGGTTTTGATTGAGGGGAATCTGGGTCCCACTCGCAGTGAGGGAGCAGCGAGCCGATTGGCCGATGCAGAGCGAAGTGAACCTGCTGGGTGTATGGTTCGACCATGGCCTGGATGTAGGAAGGGGCTTAATTCATTAGCACAATCTCATAGTTCAACACATGAGAGGGATCACATAAAATCCTGCCGGCCTACTGAGTAGTAGACCGCTAAAAAATGCCTTGAGGGGTACGGTGTATGGACCTCCCCATAATCTTCCCTGCCGTCTTAATGAAACTGAATATTTGAGCCTTAAGCTTGACCACAAGGTTTTCCAAACCAGCTGGTAATACCATAATGTAAAATAGACTCTATGGCAGCTCTATAGAAGATGAGCATGATATTCACCAAAAGCTCTGAGTCTCCGAAGGAAATGGAGGCGCTGGTGGATACTTGTACACACACTTGAAACATGAGTGTGCCAGCTGTGATCACCATCAATGCGGACCCCTAAATATTTGTGAGAAGTGGCCTGTGTGATATCCTGGCTACTTATTACAAAGAAAAATGGCAACAGAACACAATTTCTTCAGTTTTGCGTACATTGATGTGCAAAATGATGCTGATCACACCAGTCTCCAAACCTTTCCACTTCAGAGCTTCAGAGTTGGTCAAGTTTGACTTGCTTGTGAGTAAGCTGAGAAATGCAGTGTCGTCTGAAAATATGAGATTTGACTTTAAGTAAAATAAAAATGTTGCCAATCTGAAAATCTTCTTTCTGCAGTAACTGCTCTCTCACTTTGGATGGGCAATTTTATTGTTGGTGTTTTATGTAGAACAATGCTGACTTCTGCTGGCCAGCAGAAGGAAATACATGGGCAGGGTGCTTGCACAACACCACAGCAAGAGGCTGCAGATTCACTTTGCACAACGTCCTCACAAACAGAACGGCAACAAAGATCCTGTGGCACCCAGTGATGAGTGAAGCCTGGAGACGTGACATATTGTTGCTCTCTGGAGACATTCCCACTGTGTGCTGCAGAGCATTCTCACCAGCCAATGAATACTGTATTTTCCCTGTATTTCCCGTCTGCCTCACTGAAGGTTTGCTTATTTTGTGTGTGAATCTCACCTTTTCTTATTTGTGCAGCTCACATAAATAATTCCAAACACACAGATGAAATTGCACAGGAGGCTATGAATGAAAATAAAGAATTGGACATTCTGAGCACACAATTCAGGAGGATAATGTTTGTATTTAACACAGTTGATGTCAGCAGCAGTACTGTTAATATGCATAGAATGAGGGACAACCAAACAGCGTCCACAGAAACAATGGGAAACCTAATTTCTGTTATTGAAGCAGGACACAATTGCAGTTCTAAGGAAAGGCCAGTGCCCCCTAATATTAAGCCCTGAGCCCCCCTAACTGTGGCAAATATTATCCATTTATGTATAAAGAGAACAGGATACAGCGTTCGAGGCGGGGCCCTGTTCATTCCTACGAAAGTTGCTCAGTGGTACATGAAGGCAAAAAGCAACCTTTGAGTATAAAATGACCTGGATCTTCAGCAAATATTCCACATCCATAGGCCCATAAAGCCCGCTCAATGCCGGGCTCATTTACATGAATAGAGGGGGGAAACTAACTCAGGATTTGGCAACTTGTACATTTTACAACTTTTATGACCTAATCATTTAAATACGGGCTATTTAAGTGTTCGTACTGGAAGGGTGATTTACCTAAAAAAAAAAGATGTGCTGATTTACAGAAGTCTCTTCTCCAATGTAGCATCACGTGATGGACCCCGAGGTTGTGATTCTATGGTTTGGCCACTATATCAAAATGACTTCAAAGCACAGCTCTCTTCTTGTGGGCTTGATATTATTGTACATTTCTCACGACACATTTTTCCCAAAAGTAGGGAAATTGTTATTATTCATGGGCAGTGATAAATAAAATGTACATTAATGCTGAATTAGTACTGTGTTTATTGTTATATGTGTACTGTTAGTCTTTTGTAGAACCAAACCAATGGTATGTAACAGTAATATATTTGGTACCCCTAAAATCGCACGTGGCCCCAGTTTGGCAGCCCAATTTTAAAATGGTCTAGAGCGGCCACCAGCAGGACACAAATCAGCTATTCTTACAGTCCTGAACATATATCTGCTTTAAATCTGACCACTGGTTTAGAGTCATTGAAGACACATATTAGCAACTTAGCATGCTCTCTATATTCAATTTGCTACGCTTGGTAATCAGCCAATCCAGGAGGAAGCTGATTATTGGCGACCAATCTGTCTCTGCCTTGTTTCCATATTGAATGTCGGCCGAAGCAGCAGCGACAATGGATACAATTGACATTCAGAAAAGGGGACACGAAGGCACACTTATTCTCGAAAGCTATTGAAAAGAATCGGTTGTGCCCCTTAATGGAACTATCGCTCCATTCTTCTCACTCCTTTAAAAGACAGATTGAGGTGTTATCTGAGCTGAGGGAGGCGTTTTTTTTTTCTGGCCAATATCCGTCTCTTGCCCGTTGGAATTGCCTATCAGGTGTCCGTTTTTTCCCACGGACCATTTATCAAGCTGCTTCTCTACCCATCCCTCCCCTCTCCCCTTTTTGGTTTACGATCAGCCATCTTGAGAGAATATAAAATAAATAAGTCGAAGCCATGGCAACTACAAATCACAAAGTTCCAGGTGGGGGTGCCAGAAGGCTTCTCTTTGAGTTTTAGTTCAAGTTAGAAAGTGTGAGTGTGAATGAGTAGGTGAGATGTGGGAGTGAAGTTAATCATTTGTATGTGACTGAATCACAGAAACCCTGCAATGACCACAGTCTGCTCAATTTTACTTCCATTCTACACAAAATGACTAGATATCAATATTGGTTTTGCTTCCCGTTCTATTTACCATAACACATGTAAAATATATTTTTTACAAGTTGTACTTAGAACATACAATATTTTTGTATGCTTCACTGACTTAGCTGATGATTTCCCACCAACCCAACATTGTTTTAGCCCTCTTCTTTCTTTGGGTGAAGGGACATTTTTTTAATCACTATTTTCCCTTGCAGTTCTGTGTAGGAAATATGGTCTCTGGAGACTTAAAAAGAAAGTTAAAGTTAAATATATATATTAACAACAAAGCTCATATGAAATATTCATCTATTCTCTATAGATCTTATCCTGTTGAGAGGGTAGGGGTCTGGAGCCCATCTGAGCATGCAGGAAGAGAGGCGGGATACAGCAACACCTGTCAATCACAGGGCTCGAGTACACGTTTTGGTAATTGCATTACCTACAGTAACCCATGCTAGCTGTTCAAACTAAAGAGGTACTGCACTGCCTAAGGATTGCAATACAGTTAGGGTACTGAGACAGATTATAAAAAGAATTGTCACAATCGAAGCAACAGAGGCTGAGTTGTTTTTCACATTTTTAGTATCTAAAATGGATCAAGCTCAAAAAATACTGATTCCTACACTTCCCATAATGCAACGCCAACATTTTAATTTCAAGTTATACTTTTCTCCTTAGTTTAGCTAAGGTCCACATGGTTTGCCAGCACGGTCTGATTGCAATGTCCTTTTATTTGTGAAATGGATTAAATTTAGAGAACAGGTCCACACAAAAGCTGATGAGCAATTTAACAACACCAGTACAAGGTATCTACGTAGTTCTAACAGTTCTATAATCTTGGCAGATTAAAATATATCTCCAAACCCTGATGAAATCACTGGGGTTGTTTAATTAAAAACTCTTGCAGAGCAATAACACACATGCAACATACTGCTGTTTTCACAGGCTGAGCAGTAATACTATCTGAAATTGATTCAAATCAAGAGAATGCACCTTTGAGGTCTGAAACCATATTTGGTTCCCAAAAGTACAATTGACTGAACTCTTAAACTAAATTGTAATCAGGTAACATTCCAAATCTCCAGTGGCCCTTTCATTTCCTTTCAAGCCAAGCAATGATTATGTCCTGATGAAGACCTTGAGATAATTCATTTTCACATCGTAACCAACAGTGAGCGACCCATCTTATCTTATCGCCTATAAAGCTGAGCAACCATTGAGACTCGGCTGGTGTTTGGAGGTCAATAAACTTGTTGACTTTTCTTTTTTTCCAAATTCTTGCCATTAAACAGCTTGATTTTTGCACTTTCTTGCATACTGATGTAATTTTGTTGCATTAACAGTTCTGCTCTGCAAATCCAAAAGGCACGGACAGTTAAGGCAGTCAATAATGGCTTCCCACTTTTCTACAGTTTATACTTGCAGACTGATATGGTGAATAGGAATAAAATTCATAATAAGTGTCTACGTTAAAATCAATTCTTTGCTTCTACTGTATATTTGAGTAGTTCTACCGAGCTACTCTGTATCATTATGAAGGTCAGCAGTGAAAAATACTGTAACTACATTTTGCAGCTGCATGATCACTGCAGTTGCAGCCTTGAGCACCACTCACAATCCTCCAGAAAAGTGAGACCAGGTGCCTCGTAAGGTGAACACACACATAGCAAACAGGGGGTCATTATAGAAAAAAACAAACAAAAATAAAAATAAGGAAGGAATTGCAGCAGCCTGTTGAATGAGTCATTAACTGGCAATGAATAATTACTATTATTTGCCCTTCTTCAGATGGTTTAATTATTGGTTGTGGGAGACAGGGCACAGCTTGCCACCACTACTGAGCCTAGCTCAGCAGTCAGGTATTTCATTATTACAGTATCACTCTCCACCATAGTACTCCCACTGTGTCTTTGCAGGAGTCAAATGCTCCTTGAGGAGAGGGTCATTTGAAGAGCTTACAACAACAGAAGATGCTTTATATCCTTCTAAACCGCGACAACTGAAACACAGCATGAAAATTGTCGTCAATAAAAAGTGTATCCTCTCATGCAGGGATATGTATATGCACAGGCCCCATTGCAATTAGTCTTAGAGCTTAGAAGACTAAATGACCTTCATTACCTTCAGATTCTTAAACAATTAACTAATCCATACCTTTTCATCACCTACTGACAAAATTAAGATAACTGTGCCCCCACAACACTTCCCATAATGCTTTGGAGGAGGTAAACAGGAGGTTTAGTGAGTTAAACTGTGGGCTACAACTTAAGTTGCGGAGGCACCGTTAGCACTGTTATTTCAGCTCAGCCACCTCCATGTTTGCTTTAAAGTCAGTGGTAAGAACCGTGTGCACGCAATCCTAGTCGAGACTCTGTATGTCATAATGTCAGTGATTCCGATCTGCTCCAAAAAATGTATTGGTTCTTCGTTGGCCCATACCTTACCCTTCCACCAAGTCTCATGCTTCATATTTCTCCCTCTGTCCCCACCTATCCGGTTCCCCTTTGGGAGGTGTGTCCCACAGTTTGAAAACCTATTATTTAGACCAAAGGAAAAAACACATTCATGGTACAATTAGGAACCAGTGTGTAAACTGCTTGCTCTAAGGCAAAGGAGAAGTCATCATTAACCAATAACGAAGAGGAAATGCATATCCCAGTGCCCAATCCTCTCACTCAGTTTAACACCAAAGCATTGTGCTAATAAAGACATATAATATACAATACAGTACATAGAGAGATACAGAGATATACAAGCAAAAAAACAAACATTGCATAACTCGTGTGTGTACACTACTTATGTCTTCACTCAGACCTTTTTTTTCACTACTGCTCAATGATTCAATCCTACACTGTCGGAGCTCTGCTCTGGCACTGTGATGAAAATGCATGCTTCATCAACTTTGTCACAAAGTCTATGCATTCTATAGTACAGCAAGACAGGCAGAGTGGCTGCAGAATACCAATGAACAGCCGGTGTTGTGTCCCTGTCAGCCCCCAAAACATCCATGAGCAGAGCGCTAGCAAAAACAATCCTCCGCTAAATTTACATCACCTTTCAGCGCTCAGAATAATCTCTTTCCAAGTAAATCATTTGCTGAGTACCCTGTCATATCAAGTTTTTGAGCACGCTAAAGGATGGTGGTCTCTTCACTGAGATTAAAGCACCACAAAGCTTCACATCCTATTAAACCAGATTAAAAGGAAAGCAAAGGCCCAGGAAATTGCATCACCTGTCGGGTTTTGCTGCTACAGATTATTACTGCCATTAAATCCTATTGCACCGTGAACAGTCTGGTCTTCAGAGGTATTTTCTTGTTTGAGCATGTGGAAGGGGAGCGTTAATCTAGTGTGGAATAGATATGAGTAAATTTCCTTGTTTTGTTAGCTTTTAATGTGTTCAGTCTCAAGTGATGACTAAACAACAGTTTTATAGAGAATACATATTAAAAAAAAAGACAGTAATTCAGAAGGCAGTTGAACGTCAACCTAGAGGTGTTAAACTCAGTGAACATCCCATACAGGCTGGTGTTTATTACCACAGGAACAAAACACTATACTAAAGGTGCTGCTATTTTATATATATATATATATATATATATACTTGAAACACCTCAAAGCAATCAAAAGCCAACTGATTCAACGCTGCCAGTCATCTCATGTCTTTTGTAATTCGCATTTGTGGTGGAGGATTTGCTAGTATCAATATTTGGAATCCTGAAAAAGATTGTTGAAAAAAAATCTGTTGTTTTTATGTTAGAAAGATTTAATAATAAATCATTAAATGATTTAGCTATGAAAACATTGACTGCCTCGGGGGCACCAGTAGATATTTGGCCTAGGACACCAACATTTCCCGAAACAACACTGCTACTTAAAAATTATAAGAATTTTAAACCTGATCAATGCAGTTTTCATCAAAACCTCTCACCTGTTTGCCTCACCCAAAGCCAAATGGGAACTGTAGTTCCAAAACTTTCACGTGACACCGGCAATAAAAACTTTACATTACTCATAATCAACAAGGTTCTTATAATCCGGCAACACTGACACCCACCTCTGTACTGTATTGATTCTCAAAAACAGTATCTTTTTTTCTCAATAGTTTTTTTTAAATATGGTCGTAATGCCAGATTCTTGCCAATACACACCTGAAAAACGTGGATGTACGAAACAAATTATTTTTTTATCGTTATTACCCAGTAAATCCATAAACATAGAAAATAATATATAAATCAGACAATGAATAAAACAATACAAATAACAGAAAATCATTTAACAATGGAGTTATTTACCATAGAGAGTAGTGTTGAATTAAGCACCACTCACATGCAAATGAATGGCATTTCTAAATAGCCCCACTTCTACTGAAAATAATATAGAGCAGGGGTGTCCAAAGTTTTTTCACTGAGGGCCACATACAGAAATATATATGAAGGGCTGGGCCACTCATACTTTTGAGGTATATTTCAAAAATATTTTGAGGTATATAACAAAACAATCAAATGTAGGTAAATTAAGCTTGATAATTGAATATGCTTAAGGGGAGGAGGAGCCTTCATCACAGCTTTCTATTAATGAGGTTTCATTTATTTTTTAACAATAAGGCTTTGCAGCTCATTCTCAAAACAGAAGCCTCAGCTTGTTAAACAAATTAGTTATTGGGCTTGTTAACACATCAACTAACATTAGTTAGAATATGTTATCAACTTTAATTGACTGAATGCATTGAAAAATTGAGCTTATTGACATGAATACTGTGTAATATATGTTTTAACTCTCCTGTAATGGGAACAGCGTTGCACTCAGTGGGAGCAGTGATGCTGTGCTTTGGACTGAAGGATGCTGCAGGTCAGGAGTAAGTTTGGTGGTTGAGATACGAAGGACATCACAGAGATGCTGTCGCTCATTTTGGTTCTCAATCTGCTTTTGTTCAGAGAAAATGTTTGCTCACATATGTTGAGCCGAACAGACTCATCATTCTTCGTGCGTGGCGTCTGATCAGGGGAAACTTTTCCAAGCTCCGGTAGAAGTCGGGGAGGGAGAGAAGCTGATGTTGATTCTTCAGGGAATTATCGTATATAATAATTATTATATAAGTGTATATAGTTGCAGACTCTCTTAAACTTCTTCTGCATTCAACTCGATTTCTTTTTCAACGATAGAAAAATCTTGGAAGTGCTGACTGAATTCTGTCATGAGACGTGACATGAGATGAGAGACGTGATCACAGACACATATTTCCCCTTGTTATCAGAAAGGTTGGCCTTTTGAAAAGCACATTTGATTTCGGACAGCGTGGGGAAGTGCGCAACATTGACATTGCGTAGTTGTGTCTCAAAGAGACGGAGCTTCACATAGAATGCTTTCATGTGCGCAGTCGGCTCTTGTTCAGTGTTGAGATGACCAGTAAGATCAACTAAACAGGTCTGCCAAACATTTAGGGTCTCTCAGCTCATGAAGAGGTCGGTCCTTCTCTTTCAAAAACAGATCGATCTGATCTCAGGGAATAAAACCGCTGCAGCACGGACCCACGACTCAGCCATCGCACATCAGAACTGTGGAGTACGTCCCTGTATTCAGCATCGACATCAGACAGGAAAGCTTGAAATTCTCTATGGTAAAGTCCTCGTGCTCGAATTATGTTGTGCGCTTTAGACTCCTAAGACCAAGCAGCTCTTCCATAACGCAAAAGTTATCGTCAACTCCCTGCAAAGAAAATGAACAGCTGTGCGGTGTCTGTCGTATCTGTGCTCTCATCACATGCAATCCATCTAAAGCACAAGCTTTATCTGACACTTGATGTTTTAAGTTAGCTGACAAGTCAAAACTGTGTTTCTGTGTTAGAACTAAGAAGTACAACACATTCAAGCACAAGTTTCTATCTGTGCCATATTCCATTATACTTTTAGAATTTGCTGCGGGCCAATCAAAAATGGGCGGCCCGCGGGCCGCAGTTTGGACATCCCTGCTATAGAGCATGTGTAGCTAAGATATGTAGTGACTGAGGCAAAATACAAATCCATTCCGGCTGAATGTGTCCAGCACATGGTCACTTCTTCTGGTAACCAAGAAGCCATCTCTTTTAAAACTGTATTTTTTAACAGCTTTTCTTGTCTGTGTGTTTGTGTGTGCATGTTTGTGTGTATTTCCCTTCTTGCAGCGACTCATTATGTGCGGCTCCTATTGCAGCTCTGTCACCACACAGGAGCGATGAATAGAGGAAAACATACAACCGTTCATTAATGTTTTGACACCTCTCCCCCTCCCCTCTACTGTGTTACTGGGATGAGCTTTGGCTTCCTCCTCAGGCACATCGGTATAACACTTTATACATACAAATGCACAGAGCACACACATAACACACTTAAGCAATAACTTCTCTCTCCCCAGAGTTCTTTGGCAGCCTCAGGCCACAGCGAAGGCAATGAGGAATACATTCATTTCACAGTACAGCCTATTTTGTTCAGTGAATATCCAGTCAGGGACTGCAAGATGCTCGAAATTTATTCTACATTCAGGTGCCTCGAAGCACTAAAAGTCCAGTTCTATGAACAGTTTGTAAAACTAAGACAAAGCTAAAGTAGTCGGTAAAAAGGTACTATTACAGGAAACTCTTAGGTGTTGCCAACCAGTTCTCACTCCCAACCCGTCAAATATCGATGCTTAGTCAGTGCATCTGGGCGTCTGATACTGATAAATGGAGGCATCCTTTAGTGCAGGGGTAGCCGACGCGGTGCCCGTGGGCACTTGGTCACCCGCAGGGACTACGTGAGTCGCCCGCAGAGCATGTTCTAAAAATAGCACTAGTCACCATGGAGCTCTGTCAAAAAATTGTATTTAATTGTTTTGCTGTTTTTTTTTAATCAATAACTCTTGAATTATTCTTTATTTTAAAATGACAATATTGAATATAGAATTTTAAAAAACAAAAAGTGTTTTATGTATATGAAGTCTGACCCTGCGCAAGCTAAATCTCCATTTCCCTTTTCGCTAAGACAAGCTAGCGGGAGCAGCTACGATGGGGCGCTAGGTACGTTTTTTACGCTAAACGTGGCAGAAAAGCGAAAGAAAACAAACTATTTTCACAATGATTGGGAGGAAGAATTATTTTTTACAAGAGTGAAAGAAAAGTGTGTATGTCTCATTTGCGGGGCGACGGCAAAGCGGCACATTGTGGAGACACTTCATTACGTGTCACAAAGCTACCATGCTAACTAACTAACTAACTACCCACCTGCAGCACTGTGGGCAGAACCAGCTGAGAGTTAAAGGCAGCTTTGGGCAGCAGCATCTCTTTTCACGAGGCCGGTGAACAAGTCACAAAAAGCATCGGAAGCTTCATTTAGAGCTGCACATTTTTAATAAAGTACAAGAAAGCCTTTTCGGACCGGAGAGGTCTTGAAAGGTGCAATGATGTTATTGAAAACACTGTTCTAAGACGAGAATAAAGGTTCCGCTGTGATCTCCACTCTCCGATGTTACAAAGTTAGTGGTTTGTACAAACAGGATATGATTTGTAGATGTTACGGTTAATAATTTCCTTAATTTTTTACAGAAGTGATACTTTGTACTAAAATATAACTGATGTGATTTTGAACAAAATGCTACAAATGTGCTCATTCATACAAAACTGTCAATAAAGATATTTACAAAAATATCAGAGATGTGATAACTCTGACTTTCAAATGTTGCATGTTTAGATATATCTGTATATATATCACCTACCATGGTTAATTAGCGTTTGGGTTGCCAAATGATGAAAGTTTCAAATCAGATGTCAAAGCTTAAATCTATCATTAGCTACAGTTATTGTACATAACACAACCTCTGAATGGGTACTGGGTCTATGTTATGTATTTGACAGTTGACACTTTACGTATTAGGGTAGATTTCAAACCAACTGTTAATTGTCAATTTTCACACATTAAGGTGCAGTACCAATCAACACTTTTTCTCTCTGCCAGATGAACAAGCATAACAGAATAAAACATTACATAGAATCTGGCGGAATGTCTTTGCAGAAGGAACAGTCCTTGGTGCTGAAAGATTTCTTTGTTCTCAACCAAGTGCAGTTTTAACAGTTGTTGGGGACAACGTTCATTTTATATTTTGCATAAAGAGCGACCTTTCAGTAGACGGTGGGTACAGCCAACAGATCAAATCTGTTGTTTTCAAGTTGAGAGCAGAGCGGAGCAAGAAAGTCTCCCACACAGCCCCCCAGCGAGAGAGGAGAGCATCACAGCAGCTTCAGCAGCAGGTCATCTGCTTACTTTGACCAGCAGCCCGAACTGTCAGTCTGTCAGACTGTGGGAAGGCAGGATTTTCCTCAGACCATCACTAATCATCACTAAAAATAAAAAACTTTGAAGATTCAGTTCATTATACAAGCTGTAATACAATCTGACCAATATACGATAATAGGATGGAAGTGAAACATGTAATAAGTTTGTTTTAATTTGAGGTTGAGAGAGTGACATTACATTTTACATCTCTCACTGACCCACCTATTGTAGATTCTCCTATGTAGTAGTTTGGCCTCATAAGTAATTGCAATCAGGCTGTAGTAAGAAATCAGTTACCAAAAATGCACCTTGCATTCAATTTAGAGCATAGTGGGTAGTCGTCAATGGTGGATAACAGATCCATGCTCGCATTGCAATGATCTCGATTATCCAACTCCTGTTTTTGGATAGAACCTTCGCTTGAGACATATACAAGCTTGAGACAGATAAAAAAAGATGTCATCTGCCAGCGACAACATAACAGTGATGTATGTACTGTATGTGTGTGTGTTTGTGTTTAAACACTAAAGTTTCTGTCCTCTTCTTCCATTTACTTAACTGTTATGTATCTGTTGCTTTCTAAGGTAAAGAAAAGAGCTCATGTGATCGACTTCACCTGCCGATTCTCCACCTACAGAATTGAATTCAGCCTCATTTACATCAGGCAGGGAATGTACTACCATCATCAGTTGATCACACCCCTGTGAGCTTGCACCGGCCTGTGCTTCCATTTGTGCCCATTTTCATGAAAACAGAGCCGAGTGTGTTGTCGTAAAGAGGGAAACACTCGGTGAATGAAACAGAATAAAAGGAGAGAAAAAAATAACACGTTAGATTTGCCATCTCAGGGCTGTTTTTATACTGCTAGTCTTTGGAGGAATCTGACAATTGTTCCAGGCAATTACTGATCTATACAGTATACTGTGGGGTTCTAGATGTGATCAGTGTGCAAGAAAGTGTCCTAAAGGGCTAAAATGACATTTAAGATTGGTCTCATTATTATCTTTTTTAATCACTTTGTATTGGACATGGATGGATGGATGGATAGAAGAAACATTGTTTACCCTCGCTCAGAAAAGTAAAAATGTAAATGTCAAAGCATGCCTTTTGGCCTGCATTCTGAATTAAACCTTTATAAATGTCTTGAACCGCCAGGGGACAGTCATTTGAAAGCCAAGGTGGCCTGGTGGCCCCTCGTTGGCCATGTTACCAGCAGTAATAGTGAGATGTCAACGCATACCTGTACTAATGCCTGTTTCTCTCCTCTGGTTCAATTTATTCTCCACTGCCTCCTCTCATAAAGTCCCTATACATGCTAATAAATGTCTGGTCAGTAGCTAATAGTGACGAAAGTATTATTTATCAGTTATAAGGATAAGTCTAAAAGCATCCTTATTCTGTACTGCAAAGTAAATACAACATAAAGTGATACAAGAAGTATCATCTGTGTTTCAAGGCGAGAGTTTACCCTGTGTCAACGGTATGTGATATTTACATAATGCAGTTGCTTAGACTGAATATTTAAGGATTCTACATAATGTTGGAATAGTAATGTGCATTCAAATAGACATGTGGAGTACATACTGTATAAAAGGGTAAAAGGCCGTGGAAGACAAGAAACTGAGTAGGGTAAACACATTTACTGCTATGCAAGATTTCGATATCATAGATATTTTCTGTGACCGCTGGAAAGGGTAAGAGAGGAGACTTTACACTCTTTATGTTCTTACCCAGCCTTACCAAAATACTTTTGGGTCTTGAAAGGGGCCAATAGGGATGCTCAAATGTCATCCTTAGCTTTAAACTTAAAACCTTGGCAGAGTGTTGAGGCAGGGAGCCGCTGGACAGACTGCTGGCACGCTGTGAAACAGATGGTTTCTCTCGTTACTGCTGTGGTCTGGCTACAACCAGGCCACTAATATAGACATATACACTTACTGTTTATATGAGCGCTGGAGAGAGTAGCTGATGCTGCTTACTGTGGTGTTGTGTCACCTTACATGATATTACTGCTATAAGTCCCAAAGGGTCAAGCAGCCTGTGTCTTTAAATATTTGCTGTTGTGGTTGCATAAATACAAATTGCACATAATTGCTGAAGTTAGACCAAATGTTTTGATGGGCATGCCTCGAAGGGACACAAGAGACCTTAAAAAAAATGTGATGCCCTATGTCCCCTGTCACATGACGCTCTGGCATTCAAACTTAGTATTGTTGCCGTTGAGAGCTTCGAGTGAGTATTTTTAAGTTGTGGAAATTATTAACAACAAATGGTATAAAGAATGTGATGGCCTGTGAAGAAAAGTTGCCACATATCATTCCGAACACATTTGGCTGGGGGTTAAATTGTTAAAAATGGGTCTAAAAACTCCGTCAATAATGTTTTGTTTTAATGACTACCGGTATATTCAGCACAAGAGAAACAATTGATTCCCAGTCTAAAGCTGGAATAAAATCCACACCTGTGTCAATTAACACATACTCACTGCTGGGTGCTGTTTCAACTGACATTACAGACTCCAGACATCCACCTTCATACAAAAAGAGGTCACAGTAATAGATCACCCCAAATGCACTTAGTCATTAGTCTGCAGATTAGATTAAAACATTCAAATGTTGTTCTCACTCATCAGGGGGCTCACTGTTTTTGTTATGGAAACAGAGGCAAGAGTGGCATGCTAATGAGCTCACAATAATGCAGGTGATTTCAATGCTCTCCCTGTAATATAATTCCCTCAAAACACCCCCTCTACTCAAGACCCACTACTTGATAACAAGCTGGCATTTGACTGCATATTAACGTTTTACTTCAAATAATAGGAAGAAGATTATATGAATATGTATGTGGTGTATCTGTTAATACTGATTAACACTCAATCAGCAGAAAAGAGGAAACGTAAGAGAGAAGAACATAAAAAAAATGTAAATAAACTTAGTTCTGGCTCATGAAAAAAAAAAGAAAAGTCTTCTGTGTCTTGTTTAAAAATGCACACACAACAGTCTTCATTAGATACAGCAGTACTGCTGACTTACCAGTATCTGTGGTGGCAGTGTTACAGTGCAAGCAGCACTAACCTCTCTAAAACATCAAATCTCATTCTGTCAACATGAAACATCCAGAGCTGAGGCTGCAGGTCACGCTTCTTCTTCTCCGCATGAGACTTCACCGGGGCATGACCTCACTTCAAAAAGTGCTCCTCCGATCCAGTCTGCCCGCTCTTCCACTCACTGTTATTTCCCCTCTAAAAGATAACAGCACAGTAAACTCTAACATCAGCTGAGAAGAAGTCTTTCATCAGCTGCTGCGGGGCCGGCATTATCCTCCTTTCACAACATTCTTTGCCTCCGACAAGAAGGTTGTTTTTTCATTCCTGTTGATAGTTAAAAGGGCATCTCACAAACTACTTAATCCTGACTGTGACTTCCAAACCAAAGTCACACAATAACACAAGCAAACTTACCGATCGACGCAGCAGCAGACCAGCATCTGTAGTGTTCCAGGTAAAATGACTGTTTTTGTCAAAGGAGTCTGGTGGCTTAGAAGAGAGCCTAGCCCAGATTCCTGACTGAAAGGGCTGTCAACAGCAAGGTAAAGAGCTGAAAATATTCTAAATATAGTGTACACTTTTGTTGTTGAATATGTTTTGCTGCTGCCCCCGACCACAGCTGACCTGACACGCCAGATGGATTGTTACACAGCACTATCTGAGAAGCCACCATTGGAAAGTGTTTGGAAAAGTTCAGGCACTTTAAAAAAATACTTGGAATGTGATTTGTTGAACTACCTGTCTATCACATTCTAACTTTTTCTTTTACTGAAGAAATACTCTCCAGTTCTCATATAACTGATGCTTGCATCTACAGTACGCTAACCACTTTAAGAGCTGCCATTGTTGTTTTGATGTCACACACATCTAAACCACGACTATAGCTGCCAGTAGTTCCACACAGGATGCTGAAAACGCATCATTTGAAGCCTGATAGTATTGCTATGAAAGATTTGTTCAAAAGAACAAATATTTTGGGTGAACAAACTGAACTTAATCACTTCTGGTTATTTCTCGGTTCAGTTGAGCTCACTGAGAGTCCCCTCTGTCTGTTGCGAGCAAACATGCAGGGACTCACAGAGTGAGTGATTCATGTTATATGTTTGCAAACGGTATCTTTATCCAACTTAATTCTCAGCTCACTGGATTATACTTCAACTGAACTGAGCATTCTGACGTGTTTTAGTTCAGTCAGTGGGAATACGTTATACGTCTTTACAGATGTGTAGATGAGATCAAAATGAAGGCGAAGTTCGAAGATGGTTGTGGTCCGAGCAAGTGCGCCAGAAGTAGGGTTGTAGGAAATAGGGAAGAGGCCCCCCCACTTAGCGCCCCTGGCCGGATTTTGGCATTGCAGCTAAATAGTCTTGAGTTATTAAATAATTAGGTGTTGTGGAAAAGATGTACATGCTGTACGTAATAGGGTATGACTTCAGCTTTCAGTTTGCAAATGATATCTTTGTCTAACTACATTCCCCGTTATCAGTTCACAAGTCAGCGAGCTGAACTGCTCGTCAGCCATGTTTCAGTTCAGTGAGTGGGACTACGTGCAGTCGGAACTCCGGTCAAGATTCTGGGATCAATTAAAAATAACTGTTTTGCTCATCCCTAAAGCCTAACAATGATAATAACAAATGGGATCTTGTGGTATGGCGAGAATCCAGCTGTCGTGCAAGATAAGTCCACAACACTAATGCTTATCTTCTGTACTCGCGTACTGCAGGCAATACAGTGACTATGGATAAATACCTCATATAACCACAAATCAAAACATCCACACTTTGCCTTAAAGTAAATTTAAGTTTGGAATTTACCTGAGACCCCAAAGAAAGCGCGGCAACAGCAGCCTCGTCAACATGATGAAGCGGATGAGAAAACGTTACTTGGCCCAGTGAATGGAAAGTTTACATTAATAAACTCCCGGATGTAACTGTTGATACACCGTTCTGTGTGATGCAGCAAAGAATGTTCGAACCATCAGAGAACTTCAATCTGAAATATCACCTCAACCCAAAGCACTTAGCAGCTAGCTCGGAGCTAGCTAGCACCGCCGCTGATGCTAAAGTGAGCGACCCGTCTCGTCATCTCTCGATCAGGCGTTCAGACGCAGAATGAGTCGGTCTACCTGAGACACATTAACAACACCTTCACCAAATGTATTACAATGGACTGCAGGTGGTAGAGGACAGGGGGGTTAACGGAGGCTTCACAGTTGATTCAAATGACATAACTTTTAAAGATATTGTTTATTGTGCAATGAAAGATGTTATGCCCAATTTGAAATTGCACTTTATGTCAAACTGTTGGTCTGTGTTGTCTAAAATAATTGTGGCATTCAAGATATTGGAGAAAGAGTATTGAAATAAAAGACATGTTGACCGGTTTATAATGCCTTCTCATTGATTCAATCATCTTCCAAAATCCATTTCAATATTTTGAAATGCTTCTCACAGCAAATATTGATATATGTAATTCATTTAGATTAATTAATTACAAAGCTTGTCGTTAATTAGATTAATTGTTTTAATCGCTTGACAGCCCTACTTATTACCAAAACTGAACTGGAATGTTAGTTATTCTGCACATCGGGATTCAATACATCCAACTAGCACTCCGTGATACATTCATACTAATAATTTCACTGCACAGCGGGTTCTGAAGCCCATTTGGGTCTGACAATCTCACTGATACGACTTTCAGAGACCCTACTTCGTCAGACAGATACAACTTCTTACACAATGTTTGTAACAGAGATGAATAAAGACTCACTCCATTGTGTTTTAATGAATGTGCTATATTGCATCTAAATAGCATCTCCTCCTGCATGGCTTTCTCATTTGCAGACACCACACCAGCACACGCTTTGGCAGAGTAAAATAGGACGAGACAAACTCGGCATGTGAATGAACTCATCAATCTTTCTGATTGTGTTTTCAAAAGAGAAACGTTTAGTTTTTTGGAGCCATTAATCGTCAAGTGTATTGAGAATATGGCCTCCAGAGAAGCTTTTGGGCAGAACTGTACCACTTACTTTGCTTTCTAGATTGTGAGTGGATGTGTCTAATTGCTTTTTTCTTACACCAACACCAGCTTGCATTATGTTCTCAGGAGCAACTACTTTAGATCTTAAGAAGTCTATAGGACTTGGGAGTGCAAATATAATATGCATGGCTTGGATAATGGCAGGTTATATCACATTACATTTTTCTTTACAGGGACAAATAAGCCTTCTCGAGAGGAAGCAGTCTTATGCAAATGAGTGGCAGATACGTCTCAACCACAAAACAAATTAGCGACACATCTATCACTTAATTCCTTGGTGAGGCTTTGGAATGAGAGATGTATTCGGAAGGGGGGATATATTGCGATCAGCTGGCATAGCTCTATAATTTATAGACTCAGCGAGTCAAGAGCCAATGCAATCATTCTTATGAGACGGATTCCAGCAATCTATCACTCCCAGAGCCAGCCAGTCCTAAGCAGTTTTTAGAGACTGTTTATGTGATAGATCTTTTGGAACAGAGGAACGCCTCGCAGGTTCAATAACCTGCTGGCTGAGTTGTCGAGCATCCAGGGTGCTGAGTTACGGAGATGAGAGCTATCGGTGCTGCGTGCTGGCAGAGAGATTGCAAACAATCCCAGTCTTCCTGCCAGCGACAGGAAAAACCTCGGAGGAAAAGTGTATCTGAGCGAGCCCCTGTGTACATACAATGTGAAAAATTAATGAAAGTGAGATGTTTTGGAATTCAATATTGTGTTTATCCAGACATGATGTTCTATCTCTGTTTGTTTTTCTGAATATTCTTCATCATTTGATATTTTTCTTTCTTTTATCACACAAACACATCATGCAATACAGAGCAACGAGCAGTACTGTAATCTAGCCAGCATCACTTGAACTGTTGAATACATGGGGTATCTGCCAGGGTTTAGCTTTCCAGATTGAAGGAAAACAATTATTTTTAAATGGACACGTTTCTCATTAAACTGTTTAGCGACCTCATTCAGGCTTCACAAGCAGACGTGATAGTAGAAATTTGAAACTAGACATCTAAGTTTTTTCCCCCGACTCAGGACAGAGTTTGATTGCAGCTCAACGTTGTCCTCATTACTTATCTTTCAAATCTGAGTGGCTTTCACTTCAACTACAACATAGGAACTTGTCAAGTACTCTATCTGAAGTACGACGCTCTGTGAGCTGGATCAAAGCATGTCAGTGTTTAAACTCTGAATATATCTCCCGTGACAAAAAAGCTCTATTTTTAGAACAGGCAGTTTTCGTGGACTATGTGAAAGACAATCCAGTGCATTTTCACTCCACTTGGTCGATCATCATGTATAGTCATTTGGAGAGGAGGCTTTCTAATGAATGCTTTTTGCAGATAAGACTTACCATTGAATACACTCAATTTATAAATATTGGTAAACCAGAATGCAATTAGCTCTCATAATTGTTATCTTAATGAATTTGCTCTTTAAAATAATAATTAGCCAGAGAACAAACCATAAAACTAATGACATGATATGAAACCAATTCACTGATGTAGTGGTCAATGAAATCCCCTGCAGTCAGAAGTATAAAAAACAGCACTACACACATGGACGATTATTTATGAATGATCGTGTGGTGAGACTTTGGCACTACATACACACTTGAGAGTTCATTCTACATCATGTTTTTCTAGATTGGGCCAAGTTGGAATGATAAATAATGTTTTATTACTAGTTATTTATTTATGTTCATCGCCAATTTCACAAATTATGATTGCAGATTTGTTCTGCAACATGTCTATCAAAGGCGTATTCAATTAGTGAGCTCAACTTCATATTTCTTTTTAATTTCATTAAAAGTCTCTTTAATTTGTGTAGTTTAATGTTATCCTTTCTTTTAAAGCCCTGTGCTGCAATACAATACAAGTGCTGTAAACCAAAACACTGCTGTGGCTTTGTTGGAGAGCCTCGCTGATGCCACTAGACAATCAATGTAATCGTTTCTTCTTTGTCATTTAATTCATTGAAAGATCAAAAGATTGGTGGAGCAGTACGTATTGATATGCAAACTGCTGATTAAGAGTCTGTGTACATCCTTTCATTGCTATCTTTGGGAGTGGAAATAGGCACCAAATGTCTCACTACTCCCTGACTAGGGCTGGGTGTTTCATCAAATTTTATTTACAATTACTATTTTGGCTTCCAACAATAATCAAAAATCAAGCTAAAACAATTATTGTGCTGCATTCCATTTCATAATGATGCTCTCGTTTTGTCTTTACACTCGGGGGATACAACTCTGCTCTTAGGGACGGCCTCTCGCTGTGGGAGGAACCCCCTTGTTGGTACTCTCCGTGCGCCATGAACGGCTTACTCGACATCTGACCTGCTAACCACATACTGTACAACCCTGAGTGCAGCCTGAGACCCTCCAGGCAGGGGCCTGTAGTAGTACCTAAGTCAAGGAGACTAAAGGCCCTGTCACACATATCCGTATGACAGAAACTTATGCCGGCGCATACAAAATATCAATCAGCAATAGGTTGATATAAATTAAGGGTATGTTGTGATCGTACTGTATTTATGTAGGTAAGTATTCACGTATGTATTCCGTATTCACACATGTCTAATGTCACGTAACGTCTGCATATCTTATGAAGCACACGTCGGTTACGTCCGGTAATTTTGAACATGCTCAAAACATCAGCGTTCAACAACACACCCCAGCGTAACACAGTGAGCTCTTAATGAATACTACTTATACCTTACCTTATATCAACGTAAACCAGCGTGTTGCCGATATTTTGTATACACCATATTTTTGTATATCGTATGCATTCGTTGGGCATTCGTCTGATACATTTTGTATTAGGAAGTATTATTTATAATTATCTGTATATATTCACTTTTCCGATCCGATCCGATGAAAAGTTGGACGTATTTGGACTCTGACAAATTTTCGCATGCACCGGCATAAGTTTCTGTCATACGGATATGTGTGACAGGGCCTTAAGTCTTTGGAGTCAAGGCCAGCTCTGTTTCTTACTTTAAAAGCACATTATTTTATCATTGTGGGTAATGTAGGCGCCAGGTTATGGGAGAAAAATGCATGGAATAATATCTCTGGTTCTGATCCATCCACCATCAATTTTCGTACTTTTTTGTGAAATTGTCCATTGAGTGTTATAGGAGAGCAATGGAGTATTCTTTACAGCGTACTTTCTGTAGAAAGACAACAACCCAAGTAAGATAGTTTATGTTTAAGTGAAGCTGAGGAAGACGTCACAGTACAGATGGCAAAATTCTGCAAGGTGTGCTAAAACGGAACAATAACTATGTAGCTGTAAATCTGAACACTCACAGACATTAATATTCAGACACTTTTTGTTCAGACACAAGGTTTTAGTTCTACACCTACACAGAGGTTTATGCATCTAGCCCCTGGAGCAGAAACTGTAAATTTTTTCCTAGGGTAGAGATTTTATCAAGCAGAACATCTGTTTTTTATGAAAGACACTGTTGTGCCCTCTGCTTAAAGACTTTACGCCACTTTAATTTTCAGTTCCAGGCTTTTTGTCACTCAAGAACCTTTAAAAATGATGACTATAAATGTCTTGGAGGTAGTGGGTGTCAGATACAGCCGTTTTGCTTAGATATACTTTATCTTGTCATCTTGAAACAGGATCCTAAAATTGGTATTTCAAAAAAGGAGGCTCATTCATTTGCACTTACATAAATCACTGACTGCCACTCTTACCCAAACTTCGTGTCGAGATCCCTGCTGTGTAAATGCAGTGTAAATCCACAATGTTACCGCACAGCTTGAAAAATATTGCACTTTCTCTTACACGACCTACCATCACTGGGAGAGGAGCGCTGTCACAGCTCCCTGCTCCTCTGACTTTATAGCTGCAATCTGCATGTGGGTGGACCTGACACTTCCAAGGACCGCTGATGACACGAGCCTCAGGCTGCATCCAGCCTTGTTAAACTCAGCGGATTTAAGGCCTACGAAAAATCTGCTGCCAAGACCTAATTGGATTTCTTATCTCGGCTTGTGGCATAAGGACGTAGCTATGATATGAAGAGGGGGCATTTAAGAGGATAACAGAGAGCCGTTAAGACCTCAGTGCCAGACGACGGGGGTCAGACATGGAGAGATTAGCGCTTTGTGTGTAACACAGAGAAGTTTTAAAGTACTTAATCCTGACTATGATCCCTGCTTGTTTCACCGATTTCTGAGACAGGTTTGCTGAGACACACCAGGCTTTCAACTAACTCCAACATAAACCCGTCTGCGTCGTTATTAGAAGCCCAGATCAACAGACGTAGTATTAAAGTTTGATGGATGGGTCAAACAAACAGGACTTTTCTCCAGGGAAACCTAAACAAGTGCCTTTGTTTCCAAAAACCACCACATATGTTCCTCAGATTGTGCGGGCCTACTCAGATCCAGTTCAATTTCCCTTAAAGTGTACGAACAAGTTGTGAAAGAGATTCAGAGAATGTATTTTTGCACATGGCCACACTCAAGGCTACAGAATATGAGGCTGAATATTCTCAAGGAAGGTAATTCAAGCTCTGTTTATTCAAAAATCCAATTTGGCTCGACAAGTCTGTTCCTGTAGAATATTATGCGTTTGTTTTTTTATATTTGCTCAGTGTTCAGAAACTTGAAATGTATTTTTATATAATATCAGATATGTGTCTGTACATCAAGCTGTGTGAAAGCACATTTTCCACAATATAATTTGGGATTAACACAACAGGACATTAAATAAAGATTCTGCCTTTTTCTCTTGTTCAGTCTGTAAAACAACGACTTTAAGTCCACTAAACCTGTCGTTTCTGCCCTTTTTCCTTTCAGTGGCTGCTTTTTCCACTTTTACCTTCAATCAATTGGTAATTTGTTTTAAAGCATTCCCAAACTCCCAATATGGCTGTCCTTGTCACTGTGACTGTTTGTAGAGAATTGAAATCAAACCAAGGGGATATATTGCTGCTTTTAGCTTACAAAGTAAATATCAAGTAAAGGTGTGTTTGGACATTTCAGTATGGTGACTTACTTCTGTACTCAAATCATGATGGAGTGACATTTGAATCAGAAGCTGATGACAGTTTGTGTGTGGTTTTGTCATCGTCAATTAAATCTTATCAGACCACACACACACACAGAGAGACACACACACACACACAGAGAGACACACACACACACACACACACACACACACACACACACACACATACACACACAAACACTTGTGAAGCAGATTAGAGTGTTAAACTGAATAAATAATAACTGAAAATGTTGTTTGACTTTGATTGTTTCTCTTTTAGTCATGAATATCTAAATTAATTAAAATTTGAAACCTAGTTTTCAGAGATGATGCTGTTTTTTACAGCTTGGATCTTATTCACATAGGTTAGTCATTTTTACCTCCGCCAAGGAGGTTATGTTTTAGTTTTTATTATTAGCAGCATTACGGACAAACTTCTAGCACCATTTTCATGAAACTTGGTGGAAGGGTGTAGCTTGGGCCAAGGAAGAACCCATTGTATTTTGAAGGGGATTCAAATCACAGGACGGATACACAAATTATTTTCTCACTTTTGTTAACATGGTGAGATCGGGCATTTGATCTTGGCTGAGGTCTGCGCTCTCTGACTGCCCTTCTAATTAGTATTAGTTTAGAATTTCTAGGTTAATCTTTGACCTACTGTACTTAATGTGTAATGTTCCTGTGCAGTGAAGTATTATTACTGATTACTGAGGCTTTACCTCCACATAAAATGGTTTGGATAATAATTATTAATGAATGCTCACAACCTGTCTGATCATCTGTTTCTAGCCTCATCCGATGTTCCAAGATCTCAGAAATTAACTGATAACAACGATAGTCAAAGCTACGCAAACAAAGAGCCAGCAAAAAAAAAAAATCTGATCCAGAACTGTTGCCTAGTTAGTTTGTGCACAACGTTCAGAGCCGATGGTAAACAGGCGAGATGTTGTGTGCCGCAAACTGCCATAAAAACCTCAATTGAGACGAATACTCCAAGTTCACCGAAAGAAGGCTCCTAAAATACGAAGAATATCGTAATATATAATGTCTTAATCAGGAAAATGTAACATTCGGAATAAAGTATTATTTGGATTAACTGAATATATTCTGAATAATAGTGGAATATTAGTGTGCATGTAAACGTAGTCAGCGTCATTCAATATAAGCAGCATTAGCAAACCTGGAACACTGAAACTAAAAATGGACAATTAATAATTCATCAATTTTCTTACTTGATCTGAAAAAAAGGTACGATTTCTGAGACATATTTAACATAGAATATGCAGCTGGATGCATCCCATAATAACGCCGTGGCTGCATCCAAAACATGCAGTGCTACAGCCGCAGCATTATTTGAAACACAGCCAGGTGCCTTTTATGAGCATCCTATTCTGTGGCTTTATTGAATGGTGGGCTCTGGTGAACACCAGCAGACGAAGACAGATGACAGATGAAGAGTTGGCTTCAGCACAAGGGTCACAGAGAAGGAGCCAGCATCAGGAGCACACCACCTGGCTCTCTCACGTTTTCTGATTTCAACTGCCTAAAAAATTGTCAAATAACACGAGAGAAAAAAAATCATCTCTATTAATCAATTTAATATTTCCACCCATCTTTCATCCTTAATTAAACTCCACTAATTCCAAACATTCAGCATTGTATTCCAAAATTACACGCATAGTGGGGAAGAGGATCCATACATTTGCCCCAAGCTAAGTTTCTCTGTTGGGACTTCGAGGTTGAAAAGTGATGTAGAACTCGCGGCAAAATCGATACCGGCGTTGAGTCACGCACACGCATAGACGCACGCGCACACACTGCACGCAAAGCCACCGCGCACACACCAACGCAAATTTCACACTCCTTGAGTCCAGGTTTAGGTGCACTATATGAAGACAATGCGGATGCTTCCGTGCAGAGACGTTTCTCGATCGTGACTCGAAGAGAAAACGACTGCGTTAATTGCGTTACACCTCCTGCTGCTGCCTCATTGTAGCCATAACATTTGTTAAAATGTGTTAATTTTAACAACAGGTCGAAAATCAGGATGGTTTCCCGAGTCTATAAGAACGGCAAAGTTAAGCAACTGATGCACCATCAAATACACATTTTTCAGATTGTTTTCGCCATGACCCTGTAGAAGTGGAGACTAGCCCGTGCACCATTTGAAGAGAGCCTCCATAATGTTTTGTCAGACCGTACAGATAATAAAAGAATAAGGAGCACGACGTGATATGAATGAAATATCGCCAATGCGCCAGTGTGGCTCCTCATCCAACACATTCAAGAACCGGAGTCCCCCTCATTCAAACACGGCCAGGGGGATCCAGTGCTTACTTTCATGCCAAAATTAAATGTTTGAACTTCTTTGGTTTATAATGGGGATGCTGACATCCCCAACCCATCTCCAAAGTGTTGTGCGTCAATGCGCATAATAAACCCGCACTGGAGTTTGGAGCTGCTGCTGAGTTACATAAAACACAAATAAGTTAATCCCAGCGAAGAATAATAATTCTAAAAGCTTTACCTTGATGGTCTTCGTAGACTGGCATTTCACTTGATGCGATACGGTGGCGGTTTGGTTCATCTTGGGACGCAGACACAAACAGTGCTCCTATCCAAGTGAGTCAAAACAGCTGGCGAGGGAAGCAGCGTGAGCCCCCTCTACAACTCTACAGCTGAGGATGATGATCGGTGGTATCACTCTTCAGTGTGCTTCTAAAGCGCCTATCCGCATCTGACAGCTACTGTATGTGCCTTGTGCAGCGTGGTAGGTGTGTGCACAAATGACCGGTGATGATTGGTAACCAGGGGCGACCGCAGAAATTTCCGAACGGGGTGGCCAGGACAAAGTAAACCTCAGCTATAACATGTCAATATCTGCGCCAACAAACACTTCATGCAACAAAAGAGAACTATCAGCTTTCTGCAAACAGACACATTTATTAGAAAAGGTTTCTCTTACAGCCCCCCCCCCCCCCAATATTTAAACATGTTCAAAATATCCCCCTCATATTGATAAAAAATATATAAATATGCTATGCTACGACAGACAACCAAGCACAACTGTCCCAAATAATCATTATTAAATGTATAATAATAATAATAATAATAATAATAATAATAATAATGCAATGCATAATAATAATAATAAACTCAGCTCAACGAATTGCCATTATCATTACTACTGGTTCTAGTATTACTGCAGCTCTACGTGTGGTTTGTCCTAGTGGTGTTGCTGTACTTCAGCAGAAGCTGTTGCTCCACTCTGCACTTCAGACTGTAGGACTGGTAGATTTATATATATATATATATTATCACTTTATTCTGATTAAATAATTACTTTATTAATGTAATATTACAACTTCTTTTTTTGTGATGACTTTCTCATAAATGATGAATTCCAGAGGTTAATAAATGAATTACAGAAACCAAGTGTGGACTTGTAAAAAATGTAAAAAAAAAATATATATATATATATATTAATAATATTACTGAAAATGTGCTTTTTAAATTTTAGTAAAGAAATTGCGAAGAGGGGACTTGTATTCCTGAGCAATGTCTACTTATAAAAGAGGGGACTTCCATATACTGCAGTGGAACTGTACAATAAGTGTTTGCTTACCACAAAGACTTTGTTTGTTTTAAAAATGGCTTGCTTAACTTTAATGTTTTTTTTACATAACATTACATTACAGTTCATTTAGCAGACGCTTTTGTCCAAAGCGACTTACAATAAGTGCAAACAATCATCAGGATACAACAAGAATACTGCAATTACATTTGCTTCAAATCGGTACAATCATTTAAGTGCAGAACAATAGCTTAAAATAAGCCAAACAAAAGTGCAACATACAAAGAACAGGATTTATTCTTGAGACTCCCAGTTCTTGGAGGGTGTAGAGGAGGATCTGGTGGTGCGCTGTATCAAACACAGCAGAAAGGTCCAGAAGGATGACAACAGAGGAGAGGGAGGTGGCTCTAGCAGCGTGAAGTTCCTCAGTGACAGCGAGGAGGGCAGTCTCAGTTGAGAACCGAGCCTTGAAACCAGATTGGTGCAGATAGAAAAGGTTGTTCTGGTTGATTAAAGACTGCACGCAAAGTGTTTTGGAAATAAATGAAAGAAAAGACAGATCTGTAGTTGTTGTGGGAAGAAGTGATGTGGATGGTAAGTCGGAAAATGAAGAGCGTATGTCAGGGGTATTCAACTCAAATTCTAAAAGGTCCAGTTAGAGAAAATTTCCACAAGCAAAGGTCCGGAGCATCATAATGTCTAACTTGCGTTATGAATTAGTGTGAGATATATTGAAGTAGCCTAGTAGCTGTATCATCGTCTGCACGTCATCAACAACTGACTGTCACATCTAATAAAGAAAGAACAATTTAAAAACATTTAGACAATATTTATTGTCACTTAACATTGAACTATACAGATATATACAATACTGTAGATATGTATGATGTTCTTCTTGGGCTGCATTTAAAAATACAATTGAGAAAATCTTTTGAAAAGTTCCATCCATCCATCATGGCTCATTCCCTACCCGGAGTAGGCAATCCACCGGTTTCCTGCTGAGAGACATGGCCTCAGATTTGGAGGTGCTGATCCTCATCCCAACCGCTGCACACTCGGCTGCGAACCGATCCAGTGAGTGTTGAAGGTCACAGACCGATGATGCCATAAGGACCACATCATCTGCAAAGAGCAGCGATGAGATCCTCAGGTCACCGAACTGCAACCCCTCTCCTCCACGACTACGCCTAGATATCCTATCCATGAAAATCACGAACAGGATTGGTGATAAAGCGCAGCCCTGTCGGTGCACTAATATCAAGGACTGTAGGATTATCAACAAAATGTACTTTATCTACACTTTAATTATATAAAATATATCTTCAAACTTACATTTTAAAGATTGATTACACCTGTACATTAATTTTCTCTTGGGGAAGTCATATTCGTTTGTGTTATTGTTGGTCATTTGTCGGTCAGCATCGTTCACATACATGAGGCTACATTACTGCAAGTTATAACAGCAATGGTTCACACTTGGTTAAAACAACCCAGATGAGCTGCACATTTGTGTCTCTAGGATGATGAGTTATGGGCATTAAAACTTAAGTTATGCTTTCAAATCTACAGTAGATTTAAGTGACTACAGGATTAGTCAAAATGTATTGCATTATTTAAGTGTTTCTATAGAATGTCGAACCTTATTATAAACTCCTGGAAGAAAAATCTATAACCTTTGAATATGGAATGGTATTAAGGTTTAAACATGAAATACAGACACCGATTAAACTGATATGAAACGTGTCTTTATTTATCTTCAAATAAATACTTATAAAAGCAAGTCTCATAAAGAAACAAGAACATGTCCTTAGTTTTTCTACTAAAGACCAAAAATTAGATGTGCGTTGTTTCTAACACCTTGTATATGACATTCTTCATTCTTTCAAGCAGAAGTGCAACTCTCAAATATTAAAACGAAAAACTAGTGTTCTAGTGGTCGTGCTTACAAATACAACACCAGATGGTTGTGAGTTCAATACCAGGTCTGCCACCATTGTACCCCTAAGCAAGGTACTTAACCACAAATTACTTCAGGGAGACTGTCCCTGTACTTAGTTCACTGTAAGTCGCTCTGGATAAGAGCGTCTGCAAATCTTTTAAAAATTAAGAAAAATAACAATTAACTTAAAACAAGTGAAAAATATTTTGGTTTTGCTCTTTTCTACAGCTAGCAAACGCAACAGAAGTTAATGTAACAGTTGTACTTCTCAGACTGATGAAAATGAAATATTGTAAAGACATCTGCTGCAAGTGGCGAGAACCTTTCATCGGTTGGATCCATGAGCCAAGCAAAACGTCCTTTTCTGTGCAAGAGTAGCAAGATCTCGGTAGCTAGTGTTGTGTTCAAAGTCAGAAAGGTGGCAGAGCAGATCAAAGAAGGCAGGGACTGGAAGCTGTAAGCTATACACCACACACCGTATCCGCTCCATATGATGTTGACATGATGGTACCCAACATGAAGAACAAAGCCAAATAATCGTAAATAATAGAAAAGTTTCTATTTTAACGTTCAAAATCTTAATGATGGAAATGCTTTTACATGACATTACAAATACAGGGGGAAAACAAAGATACTCCACTAGAGCAGATATTCCCAACATCAGTCTCATATTCATGTGATCATTGACTCATGTAAATAAATATTAACCTACATTTAAAACAAGAAAATGGCTCATCGCAGGTAATCAGTTTTAGTCACTTTCCACCATAGTTGAGTGTGTTTAAATTCTGCCACTATTTTACTCCCACTGTCTGTTATTACTGTAAGGATCTTCTCCTTTGGTGTGTCCCACTCTTGCAGACATTTGACCACAAATATCTGGATTGACTGCAGTGTGTGGGTGGGCCACTTGTTCACAATATGTGTTTGGTTTTATTTTTTTCAACACAAAAGTATCGTGAACTTATAGCAAGGAATGAAGCGGTCAGGCCTGTTTTTGTCAATGCCAACAGCAGCCCGTTTCTTTTTTAATGTTTGTCTTTCTTCTTCATCATTTTAGACAATCAGATTGTTTATTTAAATGTTCTTTGTAACAGTCAGTCTCCAATCTACTGTCTCCATCATTTGAACAAAGTCCTCATCTTCAATCCTTGTGATTGTGCCCAATCCATTTTGCTATGGCGTCCTCCTTGGTCTGTTGTTCTTTAGAGTCACTTTTGTACTTTTGTAAAGCCAGATAATATATATTTCTAATTTTATCATGGCAGTTTTATCTTTTGTTTTCATTTTTAAAATATGATTATTAATCCCTTGCCTTCTGGGTAGCCCTTTATTTTAATACAGTGTCAATCTTGAAAAACATTAAGCCATACACTAAAGTTGATCATTTATATTTGATAAGAAAACATAATAATATATCATGTTTGAAGAGTAATCATTGAATTATTCAGTTAAGACTATTATTTTCCACAACAAATATGCATTTTGCTTAATTCTTCTTCTCATACATGTCAGAGTGTGAATGTCGCTCCATGAGGGAACTCTGGTCATTATGTAACAGTCAACAGTGGACTCTTGTCATTCCATACAATATGTGGTGTGTGTGTAGCGTGCATCAACAAACAAACTGTGTTCCTAGTGAAGACTGAGCACACAAGCATATGGAAAAATTGACTGACATGCTTGTAAACATGGTCAGGAGAGTATTTTGGCAAAGTCTCATGTCAAATCAGTGTTTAGGGAATAATTGAAAATAAGAAGTAAAGATCTTACTGCTGACCATTTTATGTTTTATTTTATGCTGGTTGTTTTTCTTCCTTATTTTAGATTCCTAAATACATTTAATCTCCTCCTCAAGCTTAAAACTTAAGACATCCACTGAAGCTGAGCCTTTATATGTTGTTACAAAAACATTAAAACAACACACACACAATATCTGATAAGCAGCATTGTACAAAACACAATGAAATGGAATAGACGGACCCAGACAGCTTTGAACACACACAGACACACCTTGTAATACTGATGCAGGACAGGATTCATTTGCAAGGAGGCCCCAGGGCAAATATAAGTTACGGGCTCCTTTGACCCTCTGGTGTTCCACTTCTGTAGTGTATGTAGCCTTTGGCCTTAAAGTTAACAAAACTTATTTTTAATCACTTGTTTAAAAGTGCAACTGTATCCGGGAGAAAATACATTTCCCTCGAAACGTAATTGAGAATGCAGATTAGTTGTATGAGAACGTCATTTTGGAGAAGATAAGGTTGTCGATGCAGATAGTGACCACTAACACTACTCTAAACAGATGCTCAGGCTGCTCTGTCTGCTGGATGGGTGATGGTTTGCTAACAGCCATATTGTCTTCATAATGGTCACCTTTCATCTAATTCCACTGCCACTGAATCCAAAAGAAAAAAAAATTATTACTGCTTTAAGTGAAAATCATGTAATTTTTATTCATATAGTCCAACATTACAAGTTTGCCTCAGACGACTTCATTTCCCATTATGCACAATGTGCACAACATCTACTCAGCATCTTTAGTATTCTGCCCACAGACATACAATATAAACCAGCCAGTATGCAGGAATACTACAGTAAATGCCCCAATTTGCTATGTGTCAATTCATTTGTGGTAATTTGATTAAACACAGCATTTAGTCAGGCACAGTATATACACCATGTGAGCATAATAACAAGTGAAATACTGAAGGTAATAAATCAGATTAGACAACATGGGGCCTCAGGATTATGTAAAAATACAGCAACCACCTCAAGGCTCTTATACAGTGCTTTAGTGGTGCAGATTATACTAAACACATTTTTATTTCCTAATTACTGAAGACTATAATTGACACACGATGTCCTTCAAGGACCCTAGGGGTCTGGAACTATATAGATATTCAGTTATATATCCATCAGGTGATAGACACAGTAGGTAGATATCAGATCGACATCTCATCTAGCGATTAAGGGGTCTAACTACGATTTATCAATCTATGCTGATAGATCTTTTCTGTAATTCAGGGACATCAAGAAACACACATTTGTGCTTATCCATCACTTCTACTGTAAATCATAGGAGGGCATACTTTGAATTCATAACTGGTGTTGAATAAGTCTTGTAAATTTGAATCTGTTGCACCTGAACCTACTATTTATTGGTATATAATTAAGTACTGCAGATTATGAGTTTCTGTCTCATCTCCAACAGTAGTCCAACACAATTTTAGTAATGTTTGTTATTTAGGTTATTTATTTCTCATGTTGCATTGCCACATAATAGAAACAAATGGATATTATGTGCTACGTTCATATCCATGATCATCACTATTTGGTCTGACAGCAGACATGAGAGAGAAGATGTCTCACCGGATGTTGACCAGAGGTCCCACAGTAATTATGCAGGACATGATGGAGAGTCAGGTTCAAAATGTTTCATACCAAGTCTGCAGTCCTACACTAATAATGAGACCTGCCAACTCTAGAGCTGCGAGAAAGCTGACAAGATACAAAACTGAAATCAGCAGTTTGTGTTTTTAATATGCAAATGAAACCCTTGGGGCATTTGAGATTAGAATACAACCACAAAATCTTGTTTTGATAAAAAATAAGTTATATTGCATTATAATATAAATTGTATTATTTCATTATAATATATATTTTATTATTTCATTATAATTATTGATGGATTAATTATTAATAATAATAAAAATAATAATAGCCTACATTATCACATCAGGGTCACCAATGTGGGCGTGCGTAGAAACGAGGAGACGATAGACAAGTTGTCAAGTCGAACGTTTACTTCCCAACATGAACAGCGATACAGCGGCAGTAGTCAAGCCTCCAAACACAACAGGTAAAACAATAACAACCCCATTTCTCACTTCCGTTAACTCTTAACATCTCCCAGCAATCTCCTGGGTTACCTGTGGGTCACCACAATATTATCATTTATTTATTTTTTATATTTCTTCATTTGTCAAATAAATGCTGTGGTGTAAAAAGTAAATATATTTCCCTCTGCAAAGTATAAAGTTTGCAGAATATAGAAATACTCAAGAACAGTAAAACTACCTTAAATGTGTGCTTAAGAAAAGTAGTAAATGTACTTAGTAACATTCCACTACTAGTAACTGTTGAGAAACACAATGAAGTTTAGCTAGTTTAGCTAACTTTACATATCAGGAGGATGGTTTTAAAAACAGTCCTGTCTGTAGGCAGCGGCTACAGACAGGAGATCAAACTTGACTCACGACAAACTCTTGCATGCATTGCACAATCTTTCTCATGTATGTGTGTGTATGTATGTATGTATCATGTATGTAAGTGCAATAAAGTGCAGCCTCCGAACATGACAAGAGTAGCAATGCACGTTAATGTTTGCTATGAAAATAAAATCTTTAGTTTATATAGACACGTTTGCCAAGGATTACCCTTGTAAAAAAAATATTTAGGTCAAGCTAAGCTTTAATGCTGTACTCGTGGCTAGAACTCCAATGTCCAGCAGTAAGTGACCCATAAACCAGAATGAATGTAATTCTAATACCTCCTTCACAAAAGCCATTAGAATGGCACACTGAAGGAACAGTACAATCTGATAGAAGTCTACCCAATTCCAGCACACCTAATTCACTATTCTTGACACTATGTGCATCAATAATGGAATTTAACATTGACAAATCCCCTAATCATGGATGGTATGGCATACAGGGACACAATGTTATTACACTGCTGAGGGAAACTCTCAGTTACAGGGGGAAAGGCGCTGATATGAGGTGATTCCACAGGCAGGGGGGAAATATGTTTCTTCATGACACAGTGAGTAAATGTGTCTGCAGTGGCCTTCAGAAGCTGATAAATTACACTTGCGCAGCCCCTTGGTGTCATGCCGCTTCAGCTGTGCTTCTTTGTCTAGAAAGCTTTTTGTTTTCCCTCTTCTGTTGTACGCATGTCTCTCTGGGTCTTGCTTTGCAGGATAGTTCTGGCTGAGCATGCTGAGATATTCGGGGAGCCTCTGTATCAAAGGGCTGTTGCTTAATTGAACAATTGTAGCACATATGTTTCCCATCATGCATTGTTATCTTGTTATCTGGGGGGGTTCATTAGAGGGATGGTGCACACCAAACCTGCCCTCACTAGCTTTTTTTCACAAGTGTGTGAGGCTGCATAATAATGTCTGTAGATGGGGACGAGGCCTGACACCACACAAGATAATGCTATTCATTTCTATACATTTTCTGCATGCTGAGGTGTCACTCTGCAGTGAATAACAGCATATTCAAATACATCAAAGCTTTAAAGCAGGGGTGGGGAACCTCCAGCCTCTGGGCCGTATATGGCCCGCAAGACCATTTGATCCGGCCCTCGAGGAAATTCATAAACACATGCAAAAACCCCCCAAAAAAATCTAGTCAGCAACCGTATAAAACGGGCGACTGTTCTGTCAACACGAGCAGAACATGTCACCCCGTGGTCACGTCATGTCAATTTTTTTAAATTAAACGATACTGTTGACATCGAATGCAGCATGCCGAGTGTAAAAAAGAGAAAGGTGGATGCGGAATGTCACTTTCCAGGAGAAATTTTCAACAATATCGTGAACTGCCGTAAATGGTCAAATCAAATGTATATAGCCCAATATCACAAATTTGTCTCAGTCTCAGTCTCTCACACACACACACGATTTGCAGGTAACCTCTTGCGGGCCAGAAAAAAAGTTCAGAAGGGCCGTATCCAGCCCGCGGGGCAGCTAATTGAATAGGCCTGATCTACAGTGTCGAAAGCAGCACTGAGGTCTAACAAGAACAAGAACAGAGACAAGTCCTTTGTCTCTTTTGCCAATAGAAGTGTTACAACTGGGTGAAGAGGCCCAAATGCAGAACGCCAGATGAGGTTTTAACAAAGCTAATTAAACACAAAACAAAGTAACAAGTAAAACAAAACACAACCAGGGAAGACACAAGGTAGCACGAGGGAAGCACGATGTAGCACAAGAGAACATGAGTGTAACAAGAATGACGAACCGACAAAGAACATTGCGACAGACAGCGATATATACACAGACACTAAATGAGGGAACGAGACAGCTGGGAGAGAAAGGCAAACACACAGGAGGAAACTAATTAAGGTAACGAGACACACCTTGGGGAGAAAGGAAAAACACAAGGGCAGGAAGTAATACAAGACATGACACAAGGGGGAGAGAATATTTCAAAATAAAACAAGAAACGCAAATACAGCGTCGTGACAAGAAGGTAAATGGTATCTTTCACCAGTGCCGTCTCTGTGCTATGATGAATTTTAAATCCAGATTGAAAAATCTCAAATAAACTATTATTATGTAAACAAAAAAAAAAAATATCACACAACTGTTTTGCAACTGCTTTCTCAAGGATGTTAGTGAGAAAGGGAAGTTTAGATATCGGCCAATAGTTGGCTTAAACCTCTGGATCAAGACTAGGCTTTTTAAGAAGTGGTTTTATTACAGCTACTTTAAAGGATTGTGGTACGTAGCCAGATAATAGAGACAGGTTGATCATATTTAATAACGAGGTGTTAATTAAGGGTAAAACTTCCTTAAACAGTTTAGTTGGAATCGGGTCTAAAAGACAGGTTAATGGCTTAGACGATGAGATTGTTGAAGTTAGTTAGTTAGTTAGTTAAGGTTGATTGGAGTAAAACAATCTAGATATAGTTCAGGAGTTACAGCTGTTTTTGAAATTCCGGAGGTTGAAGTTAAGTCATTACCAATTGAGGGCAGGAGGGGATTAATTTTGTCTCTAATAAGTATCATTTTATCGTTAAAGAAGCTCATGAAGTCGTCACTACTGAGAGATATAGGAACAGAAGGCTCTGTAGAGCTGTGACTCTCTGTCAGCCTGGCTACAGTGCTGAAAAGAAACCTGGGGTTGTTCTTATTTTCTTCTATTAAGGAAGAGTAATAAGCTGCTCTGGCAGTTACGGAGAGCCTTCTTATACGTTTTAAGATTATCTAACCAGACTAAAGGAGATTCTTCCAATTTAGTGGAACGCCATTTACTTTCAAGATGTCTCGACTTTTGTTATAGTTTGCGGATTTGTAAATTAAGCCATGGATCGTTCTTTTTTATTAGCTTCTTTATATGAGCGACACAGTCGAGTGTTATTCGCAGTGAGGCTGCAGCGCTATCAACACGACACAATTTGGGAGGGACTAAATTTAGCATTGGAGTCCTCCGTTATATTGATATTGATATTGAGTCCTGGTATTGAATTAAGGGCCAATAGAATCATTTCCTTAAATTTAAGACAGTTAAGAGGAGATACCACTGGTCCGCCCGCACCGGCTACAGGGGGCTTCCTAACAGCTACAGTTGCTAACCACTGACTAACCATGGTGCGGAGCCGCTCATCTATCCCTCTAAAACTCGCCTCCAACCCTGCGTATAAACTACATTTAATACACGTACTATTATCACTAAAGGCGGCAGAGCAATAGCTAAACATGAAACTTACCGAGCAGGAGAGAGCAGAAAAGGAAGAGGGAGATGCCATTGCTAGCTGCCGAGCTACAGCAGCTAACGTTAGCAGAGCCGAAAGGAGAGTAAAGAATTGAGGATTTAGTGAGAGTCGATAAGAGATAAGGAGAGAGTTGTAAGTGCTTAAGAAGTAGAAGTGTAGGTTTAGATAAATGACAGGTAATTAGCCGATTTGATCAAGAATATAGCAACATTAACTGAGTCGAGCTAGAGCAGCTGAAGTATGCTACCAGCAACACAGAAACATATAGAAAACAGAAATGACGCGCTTACCGTAAAGCATGACAATAATACACCAAACAAACTGCCGCAACAAATGCAATCACGTGCACGATTATGTTTGTTCAGTGTGACCTGGAAGCCAGTTTCCATGTTAAATGACAGACACAAATCAAGAAAAAGGATTTGTTGTTGTGTAATACAGGTGAAAACATGAAGAAATACAAAACTGCAACTTATCAAAAAGACCCAGTTCAATGTAACTACAATGCCTTCTTAGTGTTATTGCATAATGACAAACACTTTTTCAGTTACGAGGTGGTTTAGTAAATCACACACTGATATTGCAGTGTTGTATTGTACATTTTTATTTATATAGGCCTTTTTCTTCACATTGGAAACATTTGAAAGGGTGTGCATTGTTGAAATTATTTTTTGAAAACCACTGTATTAACACACACATAATTTGTATTACTAACTGTGATTTTGGATCTAACTCGATTTTGAATCTAACTCTTTGTGGTGTTGTTAGCGCATGAATCAAACATGCAACAGAGATACATAATTATCACTCCTCAATAACTAATATTTCCTCCAGATTGCCATAAACAGAGTGCTACAGGTGATGCGCATGACTGAGCATGCATGCTTCGCATAATAGGTTCTTTCAATGACCTCCAGGTTTTGTACAAAGCACCATTGTATGCATAGTGCTCAATACACAGCGAGTGGTGGATGGGGCATATAGGTTTGTAGCACCTGCAGGCAAAACTGGATTTGACTGACTAAATGAATGGCTGCCTGCCTGCCTTCCCTTCACACTGGCAGAGCTATTCAAGAAATAAAGAAAGAACATGCAAAAACCTTGAGCAAATGAACATATAGAACTCTTAGTATGCATGGTTTCTTGTATTGTTCAGCTAAGACAGTACTACTTCTTTTAGGTCATTTACTCTACTGATATCTGAAAGCCATAGAAGGAAATGTCAATTCCATTAATAGTATGCTTCTGTGGAGTATTACATTGCACGTGTGTATGAAAAAACCTAGTTGACAGAACAATGTTTGACTTTTATTCCAATATGAATTAAAATACAATTTCAAAAAAATGTAGTCATGTTTAGGATTATTTCTTTCAACTCTAGTTCAAATAATGAATAGTGATATTACAGCAATTTTCCCAAGTGTTTTCTTAGATCTCTTACAAAAGTAAAGAAACACTGCAGAAAATGTGCAAAAATCCTGCAAAAGAAAATGAAACTTCCCCTGAGAAAACAGAGCTGTTGTCCCCTTGGAACTTGTTCCATTCTTTTCAGTCTCTGGCTTTGTATATTTTAGCCTTTTGTATTTTTCTCCTTGAAAAATCCAGTATGATTTTCTGTTTGCAAAGCTATGAACATGTAGCCTTAAGAATCACTGCATGGATGAGAAAACATGGTATCCCTGAATATTAAATGACCTAAGGCTAAGTATTTGTACTCTTATTTATATCAAATGTCTGGAACTTTGAGTTGATCCTCACAAGGATACTTGTTCACAGTATTTGTCCAGACATGAACAATTTTGCAGCCATGGGCCATTTGATATGTAAATAAAAATGCTAAAATGTTCACATTTTGATGAACGAAGTCATATATATGCGTTGTGATTGGCATTAAACTTAAATAAGACTACATAATGAGTCGTATTAATACACAAAAATTGTGTTTGTGGTGTAAATCATTATGCATAACCAAAAGTGTTGGATAAAAGCATATGAAGGGTTCACATTGTGTGTCAATGAAAAATTATATTTATGAACACAGTGGGTAATCAATGTGATTAATCATTAACTTTAGTGGGAAATTGAACATAACCAAATTCAAACATGCCCGAAGGATTTGATTGAACAGACTAATTGTCTGTTAGAGGAATTAAGTACACGTTTATTGGATCACACACACAACACTGGGGATTTTGTTTGCTTCAGTAAGATGACAGTGGCTACGAGGCCTTGGAGGAAGATTCTCTTTGAAGCTGCGCTCTTGCAGAGGATGGGACCAAATCAATGCTGTTCAATTTGCTTTGAAGGGGGAATTGCTTCCTCATCTTGCAGAGTCCATCACTGCTCAGTGGGACACAAAGATTTGTCCATATTTACTCTGTTATGAAACCAAAAGCCGGCAATTTGCATTTCTCTTAAGCAAGCTTAACAATGTATGATTACCTGGTTTTTTTTGTACATGCAGAGACTAAATGAAAAACATCCACAGAAACCCTTTCATCCAACTTCACACGGTGATTATTGGCATTGGTCATACCCCCTGACCATGTCCAGGTTTTGTATTTCCCGCAAAATATGGCCGAGTATACATTTTTTCAAGGTTAAATTTTCCTTCTCCTCAGTCTTGGAGCCTCTGTGACCCTTCCCTCCCTGTTTGGAAAGATGTTGTAATGAGGATGGGGCCTGATGGAGGCAGTTGTCCGCACCTTGATTTCATGGGTCATTGTGTCTGGGGTTTGCTCACCTTGAACGCGCGATGGACTCCAAATGAGATTTTAAGTCTTCTCATCCTTTCAAAGCCAGGGTTGCCTGCATGAAATGCATCGCTGGGAAACTGGATTACCTGTCCAAATCTTCATGGCCAGCAGCAGTAGTGATGCCAGTTGTTATCCTGCAGGCGTGACAAAAAGACCGTTAGGTACCGATACTGACACGTACGCTTTACACTGAATTTATTATTATGATCCCTTTTATACAGACACAACAAGACCATGAAGTGAGACTGTACTTTAATTTTTAGCATCTATTTACTTGCACAACAGGAAAGAGTACAGATGGCAAGAAAGGTTCCAAGTTGTCTGAAAAAATAAATAACTGAAAACATAAATGATATCTAATAAAATTCTGTTATGAAAATGATTGATGTATTTCCATTTAATCAAAATGAGTTAGGATGTTTTAATAATTTTTGTTGAATTATTTGTCAAATATTCGTTTTATTACATTACATTACAGTTAATTTAGCTGACGCTTTTGTCCAAAGCGACGTATAAAAAGTGCAAACAATCATGGGGATACAACTCCGAACAGCAAGAATCTTGTAAGTACAATAGCTTCAAATAGGTCTTTAATAAAGAAGCCAGTTTGAAGTGCAACATAAGTGCAACATACAGAAACAAATGCAAACTATTAGCTATTAATAAGCCAAACCGATATACAGTGAAGGAAACAAGTATTTGATCCCTTGCCGATTTTATAAGTTTGCCCACTTACAAAGAATTGAACAGTATAATTTTAATGGTAGGTGTATTTTAACAGTGAGAGACAGAATATCAAAAAGAAAATCCAGAAATATACATCATATAAAATATATAAATTGATTTGCATTTAATGGTGGGAAATAAGTATTTGATCCCCTTGCAACCAACAAGAATTCTAGCTCCAACAGACCGGTTAGATGAGTCCTCTCGCTTTAAGAAAGTACTCCTAATATCAACCTGTATGAAATACACCTGTCTCAACTCGTTACCTGTATAAAGACACCTGTCCACAGAATCAATCAATCAGATTCCAACCTGATGAGTTCAGATGAGACCAACATTGAGATCTTTGGCATCAACTCGACACATCGTGTTTGGAGGAGGAGAAATGCTGACTATAACCCCAAGAACGCCATGCCCACCGTCACGCATGGAGGTGAAAACATTATGCTTTGGGGATGTTTCTCTGCTAAGGGGGCAGGACAACTTCACCGCATCGAGGGGAGGATGGACGGGGCCATGTACCGTAAAATCTTGCCCGAGAACCTCCTTCCCTCAGGCAGGACACTGAAAATGGGTCATGGATGGGTCTTCCAGCACGACAATGACCCAAAACATACAGCCAAGGAACAAAGGAGTGGATAAAGAAGAAGCACATAAAGGTGATTTTTACTCAATTTATTCATGATTATTTTATATTGATTATTTATTTTTATTTAAAAAGGATATTAGATACTGGGATTAATACTTTAATAGAACTTTAATATAGAAGTGACTAACTATTTGCTATGTAAAGATGTAGTGGGGTAACGGCAATCCCATGCACTGCATTTTGTGTCGAGAACCTTTTAATATTGAACATTTTGGGGTTCTATAAATTGTCGTTTCATTTATGTATATTTTACTTCTATTCATAGGAATATTTTAGGATTTCTCTTTTTTTTGTTAAGTAAACACTGTGGGGTTCCATGAGCTAAGGTCCTGCTGTGTGCTTATGTACCACATTCAATCAGTTTGGCATTATGATTTAGTCACAGTGTCATATGTGAGTTTTAATCACAGCGATAGGTTTCAAGTGACTCTCAGCCTCACACGATTAATAGTGCTACTGCAGTGAATTGAATTACTATTATCATGCAATATTACATCATTCTTCAGACCTGATGGCCTTTATTGCTACAGGTGATGACTTATTCATTAAATTAATGACAGGTATGGCTTCACAAGCTTTACAGTACCACCTAGGTCTGTGTCTGCTAACACTTATAAGCCAACATAACCCTATATCAAATGACTTCAGCAACCCTACAGCTCTGATGGATCATTTCATTAAAATTTTACATTTCAGGCATTTAGCCTGAAAATAGAATGTAACTTTCCAATAGAAAGTAAAAAAGACCAGAGGCACAGCACTGAGAAGTAGATGTGACTCATTTGCACACATTATTGTTTTTATATTATATGGAACTGATTTTGGTCACTTAGGCTTGAAAGTTTATTTTGTACCTAGAAAATAGCAGTTTCACAAAACAACCTAAGGTCCACATACTAGCTTTTTCCGGAACATTTAATAGCATCAC
Source organism: Cottoperca gobio (assembly GCF_900634415.1). Lineage (NCBI taxonomy): Eukaryota > Metazoa > Chordata > Actinopteri > Perciformes > Bovichtidae > Cottoperca > Cottoperca gobio. The sequence goes on along the minus strand of NC_041375.1, from coordinate 3,959,270 downwards.
TTACTCTTCATCACCGGAAGCAGTTTAGATATGTTGTGACCAGGTGATCAGCCAATACACAAGACCCAGAATAAACTGGAGCCACAGCTTGTCCTCCAAATCCGGGAAAAGAACGCCACATTTGTCGGCTGCACTTGACGGAGTCTCCGAAATGGGACACCCCTGTCGCGGCCACTTCTGAGGCTGCATTTGTAGACCGATTGGTCTACAAATGCAGCCTCAGAAGGCTGCAGCCCCTGAATTGAGACACAGCTTTTGACTCATGCAAGATTCTCCAGCACTTCGTCCTGGACTGATTTCCTGTTGCCGACTCTGCCTGCTTCTGACCTGCTTGTCTCTTCTGATTCCTGATCCTCTGCCTGTCCCCTACTGGTTTGTCTTCTTGGACTTTTATATTTACCCTGACTCATGATCTGTCCTGCCATTTACCTGCCAAGATTTGACATTAAACATCATTATCAACTGTTCCTAGTGTTCTGTGTGCTGCATTTGGGTTTAATCACGTCCCGTGACAGAAAGGAAGTGCTGTGTCAAAATTGTATTAGCAAAATACAATTCCAACGCATCTTTGGCCTCTCTCATCCTCTTTGCAGTTTACCCACATCGCTGTTTACAATTTTATTTCTCATACTGAAGGATTTCGGCAAACATGCTGAAGCGTATGGGGAAAAATACTACACTGAACACTGGAACTCTCTAGGGGAGGACGACGGCAGAACCAGCAATAAATACACTTTATTATTCAAGCTCTGTCTGCCCCTTATCGCCTCTCGTGCCTCCAGCTGTTAACTAAACTTAAAAGCACAAACAATGAAGCGAGCCGCTCTCAGAAGCGTCAGAAACTGAGACTCTCTCGCCAGGTGAATGACACGTTTTCTCCCAACAGAGGTCCATTTTCGGCTGGGTTTTCAGTCCGCTTTTCGTCCGGTTACCACCGGAGGCCCCTCTCGTAGCCTTCCGTTATTACGTCTTAATAATACTTAATCAAACTCCCACCCACTGGTCTCGTCCTCTGTCCTGAAGACACGTATGGGCCACGGATAAATTCTTTCAGCAGCGGCTACGAGGAAAGGGGAGAGGGACAGGGATACGGGACCTCTTATATGATTCAACTGCTGACCTTTAATCGGTCTCGGGAGCTAGCCTCGGTCGCCTCTCTCTCTCTCTGGAGAGGACAAAACCTTGCACGACTTTCCCGGACCTGCTTTGAAACTTAATCCCCTCGGATCCTCCGTCTAAGATAACCACTCGGAAAAAGGCTTCTTAACAAAGTCGAGAATTATCGACAACTCGAAGAACGTTCACAGATGGTCACCATCAGATAAACATTTCCCAGCATCAATTCAATCACAATGCAATGCAGAAAGCTCTTTGACTAGATATAAGATTTTCACAGATGCCCTGGGCACTCTGCCAGTTTCAGGTTCAAGTGTCCCTATTTGGTGATACAGGTTATCTCACTCTGCGTGCTATATGGCGTGTGTACAATATTTTGGAAAATCAGTAGTAGCCATAGTATGGAAAACTGAAGTTTACCTGCGGGAGCCGCAGCAAGGTCCCGCAAAAAGACTCCTCTCTCTGGGTGTCCTCTCCGGACTCCGGACAAGGCTTTCTTAAGTTTTCACAACGCTTTTATTTTCGTTTAATCAAGGTTATTAAAAATGTAATACAAAGAATCAAAATAAAGAACGGTTTACAATATGTCAGTTAATCAAGTGGCTTACTCCAAGTGTTGGGTTATTGGAAGTCCCGTTATCAGTTCAGATTCATTGATGGTCAATTTGATTTCTGTCTATTCTAGCTCCAGCGGCTAAAGTCTTAGGTTTCCGTTTTGATTTCTCTTGAAAACGCAACTGGCGCTTTCCAACGATCAAAACTTGTTTACAATTCTGTAACTTTTGTCAAGCGTGTCAGGGCTTCGGTGCCCATCACTCAGCCTACTGAACTCGTCAAAAACATCCCCTTATATCTTAAGGCCCATTCTTGCGCATCTTGCACAAGACATGCAAGCGCGTTCTCGATGGACGTTTTGTTTGTTTCTTCCAAAAACCAAAGCTGTGAGTAGCGGTTAAACCATATATCATAGGTCAAAAGTTTACATAACCCTTATCGTGTTCCACATACATCCCGTCAGTCATTCTCCTTCCAACAGCTGTCACCGGAAGTAGCACCTAAAGGCCCTATTCACAGAGGAAGTGGTACCTTGTAGGCCTCAGCAAAGCAGTGCATCTTAGTTGACCATAAATCAATTAAGTCCAGTATTCTTAAGGCATGACCTTTGTAAACTCATAAAAAGAAGAATAACTTTAAAAGCATGTCATCACAATGCATAAAACATATAATCACAATTATAATAGATAATATAATGAGGAGACTATGAGTACTAAAGATTCCTGTACTCTAATTTAACTTTAACGCAAGTACTACTATATCAGTACTTCAGCAAGCAAATAAATGATAGAACGATAACTTTTAATTTTAAGTTATTTAAGTCTATATTCTATGTAAGTGACACACTTCTTCTGTGGTAATGACAAATACTCCATCCATGTTATCCTGACCATAAATATATATATTTTAATATAAATATAGTCGGCACCTATATCTTACAGGGAGTAAACCTCTCCTTACGCTGTTCTAGCCTTTTTGTTTTTATCAGTACTTTCTTAAATTTTATGTGCCTATTTTTGGAGCACCCTAGCACACATCGACGGATCATGCCGTCACAACAGCGTAAAGAATAAATGCATGAATGTGAATTGCACCCTTATCCACTTCAATCTACAAAGCCTTAATTATTTGCCCAAATGTGCCAATATAAGAAATGCAATGTTGAACTGAAGCCATAGTATATAATTGTTGTGGACTGAACCCCTCCCCCGAACTGCGATTGTCTAATTATAACTTAGCGACTGCAAATGGGCACAACAGGCAAGCCTGTCAAACTTTTTATTTATTTTCTGTTTATTCGAGCCAACCCTGTAAGAGATTCAGAATTATAAGTTTGGAGAGGTGTTTTTTTTTTTTTTTAAGATTTAATTACAAGTCATAAGTCTTTGTCTTGTGTCAAATGTCCTTGTTAGTTATGATTTAGTTAACCTCATTGTATATTTGTTTCTCTTTAAGTCTTTAGCATTTTAGTCAAAGAAAACTAACTTTTTTTAGTTAATAATTCTTTTGTCAATGAATTGTTTTAGTCATTAGATTATTTTGGACATTTATTTAGTCAAGCCAAAATATCACCTTGTTTCTTGTCATTGTTAATGTAAGTAAGTTACTTGAGTCCTGGCTGTGCTCATTGTGTGTCGCTGTAGTCCAGATGTTGGTTAATAAAAAAAAAAACGATCTAATATTTTGTTTCCTATTTAGTCATTGAAAATAAAAAGCAACTTTAAAGTCACTTTTCTTTTCTTTTTTAACTCCATTAATTTCTACATACGTCTTTTTCTGTCAAAGGTATTGCCTGTTATCGTCACAGTTAGTGTTTAATGATGTGGGTGCCGTCTCATCTGAGTCATGGAAGAAAAGTATGTTGACAAATTGTCATGTCCCGTCAGATTATTTAATGTTATGTCATGTATTTATGTTATAGTTTAGTTCATGTTCAGTGTTTAATGTCTCTCAGGTGACGTTATGTTAAGTTAGTCACTCTTGTCTAGTGTAGTCTTCCACTTCCTGTTTTGTTTTGAAACTCACCTTTCCCTCTCATTCCAGGTCACTTAACTTCCTGCCTTATGTGTTTTCCAGCTTCTGTGATCGTCTGCCCTGCCCCTGATTGTTGTCACCTGTGTCCCCTTACCTCATGTATAAATAGTCCTGTCTCCCTGCCAGTTTGTCTTGTAAACTTAATTAATTGTATGTTTCTTGTTAATGGGATTTTGGATTAAAAGATCTTTTTGGTTTGAACGTCGCTGTTTGAGTCGTGTATTTTGGATCCTATGTTTTTTCATTCTGTGGTTTGTGACACAAACACATTTTGTCAAGTTTTTGTTAACGATAATAACACTGCTATCAACATTAAAAAGGCAGCTGAATACAGTTTATTCAACCAACTCTTTGCCCTACGTTTTTTTTTCTACTTCTGTCTGAAATCAAAGACTCGTTGTTTCAAAGGTTAAAACAAAATCACAAGTTGTAAGTTTGCCACTGGAATCACTGGAAACTGCATGTGTCCTGAAGAATGAAAAGGTTGAAGGTGTAGCAAAAGTAACCAAGCAGTGTCATTTCAATCAGAGGGAGCACATCTGTGAAGCATGTGGCTGTCTTTGTAATTTTTGCAGATCAATACAACCTTTGTATATCACCACACAACACTCCAAACCGTCTGGGGTTCTTGAAGCTCGCTTTGTAGCCATACCAATAATTGTTGGTGGCCAATACAATGAACCATTTTTGACGGATGAATTGCCCTTTCAGCTCATCCAGCAGGTCATTGTGACTCAAACAAGACACGAGAAGAGTATGTAGAAACTCTGTTCGGCCTTCACTGATCCACTCTCCTAATTACAATATTACCCCACAGCACTGTCATTTCATAAAGCCATAATTTGCTGCAACGATCTGACAGTCCAGTGGCATCTTGCTTACTTTCTCTCAAAAATTTTATATTTGCACTCTATGATGAATCCATGTGGTGTAGGGCCTATGAGGGCAATATGAGAAATGAGCAATCAGGTTTGGCAATTAGATAAAGAGCCAACAGGACTCTCTTGATATTACCACAATCAGAATAACATCATTACGCACATTAGTATGAGTGGATATGGAACGATGAAAAGTATTGAAAGGATTTTGATTAAAGACACAACTGCTGCAGGTCAAACTGACTATACAAATGAAGCCATAATCTTAAATTGTATATCTTATATATTTTGCATAGAATACAATATAATGAAATACAATGCACACAGACACATGTATACCAAACAAATGTTAAGAAAATAAGAACAGCTAAAACTATACGATGACAGACAGATGGAAGCTTACCAATAAATGATTAATGAAAAATAACTTTCATTATATCTCTATTTCCCTGTCGGCAGATAAATTGGTGTAGAAATGTTTGGGAAGGGGCAAGAACAATTACTGGAGGATTCAAGACAGACATAAAGGCATGTTACACAGCTGCACACTCTCTCTCCAAGTATTAGAGACTAGAGAAAAATATCCTTTAAAAATATACAGCGGAAGATGAAAGCCTAATACCTAGCGAGAGAAAACCACATACCTGTATTTATCGGAGAATTGTATTTATTTTGTTTTTATTTGGTGCTTATCCTCTCAGCAGTCTCTCACTGTAGGTCTGCTGGATTAGCATTTGCAAAAGCATTGCATGCCTTGAGTATAGGATCAAATCCGGTAAATTCCGGAAAGATTTAACATCTTTGGCCCATTCACACTAGTTAGTAAAACGTAATGCTAATATAATTAGGCAAATGTTAGTTTTCACACAATCAGTATAATGTGTGACTAAACAGACATATTACATGAAATCTGGCACAAACCATTTGACTTTTACGCACTAAATCAGACCTAGAGGATTCACATACATGGACCTCCTACACACTTCAACTGGCTGTCACCCCTGCTCTTCATCCTTTACACTGATGACTGCAGGTTCACCCAGCCGAACTGTCATCTGGTTGAGTACGCTGATGACACAGTTCTCCTATCTCTGCTCTCAGGTCCCTAAGAGCACCACAACTCACCGCTTTATAAGTTTGTGGAGTGGTGTGACAGCTCATGCCAGGATGCAAAAAAGGCTGACTAGCTGGTAATGACCTTCTCCAACAAGCAGAGGGAACTGGCTGATGCAGTCATCATCACTATCCATGGGAAGGCCGAAGAGATTGTTGAGGAATATAAGTATCTTGGTACAATCTTCGACAAAACAGAAAATGTCAACAGAGAAAGCCAAACTCCTTTGGGATCAGCAAAGACATCCTCACAACTTGTTACTACTCCTTCACTGAGATCATCATAACATTGTCCTGCTGGTTCCACTTCATCAGCCTCCACAACAGAAACCGCCTGCAGAGCAGTCAAAGTCTGCTCCCTGTCTACAAGACCCCTGACAAAACCTGTTCCCTGCCTTTGAGTGGCTCCCCTCAGGACGCCGACTTTGCATCCCTGGCTGCAGAATGCAGAGGAGAAGGACCCTGATAGCTGCCCACACTGAACACTGCACTGAACACTCCAATACACCCTCACAGTGACTTGGAAATAGCTTGGACAGGGCGAGTTAGAAGTTGATTGAAATGAGGGTGGCGTTGTGTTATTGTTATTGACTAGTCCCTCTGGATATTTTAAATGTGCTAATGTTTATTGTTTATACTGTTGTGAAATCAATAAACAGATTTGAGAAGGAAATGGCTTGGACTGAAGCAGCTATTTATTTATTTGATCTTATTGATACATGTTCATTTAATCACCATATAGCCCTAACCCTGCTCACCACTGTACTGTACTGTACTATCGCTGTGTAAAATCATCTACATTGCATAGTTACCAAATTATCTGGACATTGAGACATGCAAAGAGCTGAATTGTTCTGGATGGGTCTCTTCAGGTTCCTGTGAAATTATACAATATTATTCAGGAAGTCGGGCTTACCGCTGGAGAGTACTGACAACAATTTCATCTTTTGTCACAAAGGTAACCAGTGGGACTACCCCGCAATTTTTAGCCAATGCCCTTCTGCAATAACGGACTGGCCATCCCCCAAATGTCCAGTAGGTGATACGAGAGTGTCATTCTAGTTGTGGCTAATGAAGCATTGAGCCCTAGCCTTGCAGAGATAAGGAGTAAGCTACTGAGTTCTGGCAAGGTAACTTCTCTCTAAATTCACAAGTAACATAACAGACACACACATGGAACACACTCACTGTAAGTAGAGAACTGCGATGACTGGGAATCGAACCCAGGTCAACTGCTTGGAAGGCAGCTATGCTCACCACTATACCACCATCACTGCCTGAAATCATCTACATTGTTGCAAAGTCGCCCAATTATATAGACATTGAAACTGAAAAAAGTCCTTCTGGAAAGCAAAAGTCCCTTTGCAATGATGGTCTTTCCATCAACCAAATGTTCAGTAGGAGATTCAAGAGTCATGCTATTTGCGGCTAATGTAGAATTGAGCCCTAGCCTTGCAGAGACAAGGAGTAAGCTACTGAGTTCTGGCAAGGTCACTTCTCTCTAAATTCACAAGTAACGGAACAGACACATACACGGAACACACTCACTGTAAGAAGAGAACTGCGATGACTGGGAATCGAACCCAGGTCAACTGCTTGGAAGGCAGCTATGCTCACCACTATACCACTATCGCTGCCTGAAACATCTACATTGTTGCAAAGTCGCCCAATTATATAGACATTGAAACTGAAAAAAACCCTGCATTTGAAAACATGCAAGGGACTGCATTTTTTGGGGATTGGTATATTCACGTACCTGAGAGATGACACTATATTTTTCAGGAAATTGAGTTTGCCACTCTGGAAAGTAGTGACAGTGATTTCATCTTTTGCCACAAAGGTAATCTTCGATCTTTAACAAAAGTCCCTTTGCAATGATGATGATGATCCACCAAATGTTCAGTAGGAGATTCAAGAGTCATGCTATTTGCGGCTAATGTAGCATTGAGCTCTAGCCTTGCAGAGACAAGGAGTAAGCTACTGAGTTCTGGCAAGGTCACTTCTCTCTAAATTCACAAGTAACGGAACAGACACATACACGGAACACACTCACTGTAAGAAGAGAACTGCGATGACTGGGAATCGAACCCAGGTCAACTGCTTGGAAGGCAGCTATGCTCACCACTATACCACCATCGCTGCCTGAAACATCTACATTGTTGCAAAGTCGCCCAATTATATAGACATTGAAACTGAAAAAAACCCTGCATTTGAAAACATGCAAGGGGCTGCATTTTTTGGGGATTGGTATATTCACGTACCTGAGAGATGACACTATATTTTTCAAGAAATTGAGTTTGCCACTCTGGAAAGTAGTGACAGTGATTTCATCTTTTGCCACAAAGGTAATCTTCGATCTTTAACAAAAGTCCCTTTGCAATGATGATGATGATGATCCACCAAATGTTCAGTAGGAGATTCAAGAGTCATGCTATTTGCGGCTAATGTAGAATTGAGCCCTAGCCTTGCAGAGACAAGGAGTAAGCTACTGAGTTCTGGCAAGGTCACTTCTCTCTAAATTCACAAGTAATGGAACAGACACATACACGGAACACACTCACTGTAATAAGAGAACTGCGATGACTGGGAATCGAACCCAGGTCAACTGCTTGGAAGGCAGCTATGCTCACCACTATACCACCATCGCTGCCTGAAACATCTACATTGTTGCAAAGTCGCCCAATTATATAGAAATTGAAACTGAAAAAAGTCCTTCTTGAAAGCAAAAGTCCCTTTGGTCTTTCCATCAACCAAATGTTCAGTAGGAGATTCAAGAGTCATGCTATTTGCGGCTAATGTAGCATTGAGCTCTAGCCTTGCAGAGACAAGGAGTAAGCTACTGAGTTCTGGCAAGGTCACTTCTCTCTAAATTCACAAGTAACGGAACAGACACATACACGGAACACACTCACTGTAATAAGAGAACTGCGATGACTGGGAATCGAACCCAGGTCAACTGCTTGGAAGGCAGCTATGCTCACCACTATACCACCATCGCTGCCTGAAACATCTACATTGTTGCAAAGTCGCCCAATTATATAGACATTGAAACTGAAAAAAACCCTGCATTTGAAAACATGCAAGGGGCTGCATTTTTTGGGGATTGGTATATTCACGTGCCTGAGAGATGACACTATATTTTTCAGGAAATTGAGTTTGCCACTCTGGAAAGTAGTGACAGTGATTTCATCTTTTGCCACAAAGGTAATCTTCGATCTTTAACAAAAGTCCCTTTGCAATGATGATGATGATGATCCACCAAATGTTCAGTAGGAGATTCAAGAGTCATGCTATTTGCGGCTAATGTAGCATTGAGCCCTAGCCTTGCAGAGACAAGGAGTAAGCTACTGAGTTCTGGCAAGGTCACTTCTCTCTAAATTCACAAGTAACGGAACAGACACATACACGGAACACACTCACTGTAATAAGAGAACTGCGATGACTGGGAATCGAACCCAGGTCAACTGCTTGGAAGGCAGCTATGCTCACCACTATACCACCATCGCTGCCTGAAACATCTACATTGTTGCAAAGTCGCCCAATTATATAGACATTGAAACTGAAAAAAAACCCTGCATTTGAAAACATGCAAGGGGCTGCATTTTTTGGGGATTGGTATATTCACGTGCCTGAGAGATGACACTATATTTTTCAGGAAATTGAGTTTGCCACTCTGGAAAGTAGTGACAGTGATTTCATCTTTTGCCACAAAGGTAATCTTCGATCTTTAACAAAAGTCCCTTTGCAATGATGATGATGATGATCCACCAAATGTTCTGTAGGAGATTCAAGAGTCATGCTATTTGCGGCTAATGTAGCATTGAGCCCTAGCCTTGCAGAGACAAGGAGTAAGCTACTGAGTTCTGGCAAGGTCACTTCTCTCTAAATTCACAAGTAATGGAACAGACACATACACGGAACACACTCACTGTAATAAGAGAACTGCGATGACTGGGAATCGAACCAAGGTCAACTGCTTGGAAGGCAGCTATGCTCACCACTATACCACCATCGCTGCTTGAAACATCTACATTGTTGCAAAGTCGCCCAATTATATAGAAATTGAAACTGAAAAAAGTCCTTCTTGAAAGCAAAAGTCCCTTTGGTCTTTCCATCAACCAAATGTTCAGTAGGAGATTCAAGAGTCATGCTATTTGCGGCTAATGTAGCATTGAGCTCTCGCCTTGCAGAGACAAGGAGTAAGCTACTGATTTCTGGCAAGGTCACTTCTCTCTAAATTCACAAGTAACGGAACAGACACATACACGGAACACACTCACTGTAAGAAGAGAACTGCGATGACTGGGAATCGAACCCAGGTCAACTGCTTGGAAGGCAGCTATGCTCACCACTATACAACCATCGCTGCCTGAAACATCTACATTGTTGCAAAGTCGCCCAATTATATAGAAATTGAAACTGAAAAAAGTCCTTCTTGAAAGCAAAAGTCCCTTTGGTCTTTCCATCAACCAAATGTTCAGTAGGAGATTCAAGAGTCATGCTATTTGCGGCTAATGTAGCATTGAGCTCTCGCCTTGCAGAGACAAGGAGTAAGCTACTGATTTCTGGCAAGGTCACTTTTCTCTAAATTGACAAGTAACGGAACAGACACACACATGGAACACACTCACTGTAAGAAGAGAACTGCGATGACTGGGAATCGAACCCAGGTCAACTGCTTGGAAGGCAGCTATGCTCACCACTATACCACCATCGCTGCCTGAAACATCTACATTGTTGCAAAGTCGCCCAATTATATAGACATTGAAACTGAAAAAAACCCTGCATTTGAAAACATGCAAGGGGCTGCATTTTTTGGGGATTGGTATATTCACGTACCTGAGAGATGACACTATATTTTTCAGGAAATTGAGTTTGCCACTCTGGAAAGTAGTGACAGTGATTTCATCTTTTGCCACAAAGGTAATCTTCGATCTTTAACAAAAGTCCCTTTGCAATGATGATGATCCACCAAATGTTCAGTAGGAGATTCAAGAGTCATGCTATTTGCAACTAATGTAGCATTGAGCTCTAGCCTTGCAGAGACAAGGAGTAAGCTACTGAGTTCTGGCAAGGTCACTTCTCTCTAAATTCACAAGTAACGGAACAGACACATACACGGAACACACTCACTGTAATAAGAGAACTGCGATGACTGGGAATCGAACCCAGGTCAACTGCTTGGAAGGCAGCTATGCTCACCACTATACCACCATCGCTGCCTGAAACATCTACATTGTTGCAAAGTCGCCCAATTATATAGACATTGAAACTGAAAAAAAACCCTGCATTTGAAAACATGCAAGGGGCTGCATTTTTTGGGGATTGGTATATTCACGTGCCTGAGAGATGACACTATATTTTTCAGGAAATTGAGTTTGCCACTCTGGAAAGTAGTGACAGTGATTTCATCTTTTGCCACAAAGGTAATCTTCGATCTTTAACAAAAGTCCCTTTGCAATGATGATGATGATGATCCACCAAATGTTCTGTAGGAGATTCAAGAGTCATGCTATTTGCGGCTAATGTAGCATTGAGCCCTAGCCTTGCAGAGACAAGGAGTAAGCTACTGAGTTCTGGCAAGGTCACTTCTCTCTAAATTCACAAGTAATGGAACAGACACATACACGGAACACACTCACTGTAATAAGAGAACTGCGATGACTGGGAATCGAACCCAGGTCAACTGCTTGGAAGGCAGCTATGCTCACCACTATACCACCATCGCTGCTTGAAACATCTACATTGTTGCAAAGTCGCCCAATTATATAGAAATTGAAACTGAAAAAAGTCCTTCTTGAAAGCAAAAGTCCCTTTGGTCTTTCCATCAACCAAATGATCAGTAGGAGATTCAAGAGTCATGCTATTTGCGGCTAATGTAGCATTGAGCTCTCGCCTTGCAGAGACAAGGAGTAAACTACTGATTTCTGGCAAGGTCACTTCTCTCTAAATTCACAAGTAACGGAACAGACACATACACGGAACACACTCACTGTAAGAAGAGAACTGCGATGACTGGGAATCGAACCCAGGTCAACTGCTTGGAAGGCAGCTATGCTCACCACTATACAACCATCGCTGCCTGAAACATCTACATTGTTGCAAAGTCGCCCAATTATATAGAAATTGAAACTGAAAAAAGTCCTTCTTGAAAGCAAAAGTCCCTTTGGTCTTTCCATCAACCAAATGTTCAGTAGGAGATTCAAGAGTCATGCTATTTGCTGCTAATGTAGCATTGAGCCATAGCCTTGTAGAGACAAGGGGTAAGCTACTGAGTTCTGGCAAGGCCACTTCTCTCTAAATTGACAAGTAACGGAACAGACACACACATGGAACACACTCACTGTAAGAAGAGAACTGCGATGACTGGGAATCGAACCCAGGTCAACTGCTTGGAAGGCAGCTATGCTCACCACTATACCACCATCGCTGCCTGAAACATCTACATTGTTGCAAAGTCGCCCAATTATATAGACATTGAAACTGAAAAAAACCCTGCATTTGAAAACATGCAAGGGGCTGCATTTTTTGGGGATTGGTATATTCACGTACCTGAGAGATGACACTATATTTTTCAGGAAATTGAGTTTGCCACTCTGGAAAGTAGTGACAGTGATTTCATCTTTTGCCACAAAGGTAATCTTCGATCTTTAACAAAAGTCCCTTTGCAATGATGATGATCCACCAAATGTTCAGTAGGAGATTCAAGAGTCATGCTATTTGCGGCTAATGTAGCATTGAGCTCTAGCCTTGCAGAGACAAGGAGTAAGCTACTGAGTTCTGGCAAGGTCATTTCTCTCTAAATTCACAAGTAACGGAACAGACACATACACGGAACACACTCACTGTAAGAAGAGAACTGCGATGACTGGGAATCGAACCCAGGTCAACTGCTTGGAAGGCAGCTATGCTCACCACTATACCACCATCGCTGCCTGAAACATCTACATTGTTGCAAAGTCGCCCAATTATATAGACATTGAAACTGAAAAAAACCCTGCATTTGAAAACATGCAAGGGGCTGCATTTTTTGGGGATTGGTATATTCACGTACCTGAGAGATGACACTATATTTTTCAGGAAATTGAGTTTGCCACTCTGGAAAGTAGTGACAGTGATTTCATCTTTTGCCACAAAGGTAATCTTCGATCTTTAACAAAAGTCCCTTTGCAATGATGATGATCCACCAAATGTTCAGTAGGAGATTCAAGAGTCATGCTATTTGCGGCTAATGTAGCATTGAGCTCTAGCCTTGCAGAGACAAGGAGTAAGCTACTGAGTTCTGGCAAGGTCACTTCTCTCTAAATTCACAAGTAACGGAACAGACACATACACGGAACACACTCACTGTAAGAAGAGAACTGCGATGACTGGGAATCGAACCCAGGTCAACTGCTTGGAAGGCAGCTATGCTCACCACTATACCACCATCGCTGCCTGAAACATCTACATTGTTGCAAAGTCGCCCAATTATATAGACATTGAAACTGAAAAAAACCCTGCATTTGAAAACATGCAAGGGGCTGCATTTTTTGGGGATTGGTATATTCACGTACCTGAGAGGTGACAAAATATTGTTCAGGAAATTGAGTTTGCCGCTCTGGAAAGTAGTGACAGTGATTTCATCTTTTGCCATAAAGGTAATCTTCGATCTTTAGCAAAGGTCCCTTTGCAATGATGGACTGTCCATCCACCAAATGTTCAGTAGGAGATTCAAGAGTCATGCTATTTGCGGCTAATGTAGCATTGAGCTCTCGCCTTGCAGAGACAAGGAGTAAGCTACTGAGTTCTGGCAAGGTCACTTCTCTCTAAATTCACAAGTAACGGAACAGACACATACACGGAACACACTCACTGTAAGAAGAGAACTGCGATGACTGGGAATCGAACACAGGTCAACTGCTTGGAAGGCAGCTATGCTCACCACTATACCACCATCGCTGCCTGAAACATCTACATTGTTGCAAAGTCGCCCAATTATATAGACATTGAAACTGAAAAAAACCCTGCATTTGAAAACATGCAAGGGGCTGCATTTTTTGGGGATTGGTATATTCACGTACCTGAGAGATGACACTATATTTTTCAAGAAATTGAGTTTGCCACTCTGGAAAGTAGTGACAGTGATTTCATCTTTTGCCACAAAGGTAATCTTCGATCTTTAACAAAAGTCCCTTTGCAATGATGATGATGATGATCCACCAAATGTTCAGTAGGAGATTCAAGAGTCATGCTATTTGCGGCTAATGTAGAATTGAGCCCTAGCCTTGCAGAGACAAGGAGTAAGCTACTGAGTTCTGGCAAGGTCACTTCTCTCTAAATTCACAAGTAATGGAACAGACACATACACGGAACACACTCACTGTAATAAGAGAACTGCGATGACTGGGAATCGAACCCAGGTCAACTGCTTGGAAGGCAGCTATGCTCACCACTATACCACCATCGCTGCCTGAAACATCTACATTGTTGCAAAGTCGCCCAATTATATAGAAATTGAAACTGAAAAAAGTCCTTCTTGAAAGCAAAAGTCCCTTTGGTCTTTCCATCAACCAAATGTTCAGTAGGAGATTCAAGAGTCATGCTATTTGCTGCTAATATAGCATTGAGCCATAGCCTTGTAGAGACAAGGAGTAAGCTACTGAGTTCTGGCAAGGCCACTTCTCTCTAAATTGACAAGTAACGGAACAGACACACACATGGAACACACTCACTGTAAGAAGAGAACTGCGATGACTGGGAATCGAACCCAGGTCAACTGCTTGGAAGGCAGCTATGCTCACCACTATACCACCTTCGCTGCCTGAAACATCTACATTGTTGCAAAGTCGCCCAATTATATAGAAATTGAAACTGAAAAAAGTCCTTCTTGAAAGCAAAACTCCCTTTGGTCTTTCCATCAACCAAATGTTAAGTAGGAGATTCAAGAGTCATGCTATTTGCTGCTAATGTAGCATTAAGCCATAGCCTTGTAGAGACAAGGAGTAAGCTACTGAGTTCTGGCAAGGCCACTTCTCTCTAAGTTGACAAGTAACAGAACAGACACACACATGGAACACACTCACTGTAAGAAGAGAACTGCGATGACTGGGAATCGAACCCAGGTCAACTGCTTGGAAGGCAGCTATGCTCACCACTATACCACCATCGCTGCCTGAAACATCTACATTGTTGCAAAGTCGCCCAATTATATAGACATTGAAACTGAAAAAAACCCTGCATTTGAAAACATGCAAGGGGCTGCATTTTTTGGGGATTGGTATATTCACGTACCTGAGAGATGACACTATATTTTTCAGGAAATTGAGTTTGCCACTCTGGAAAGTAGTGACAGTGATTTCATCTTTTGCCACAAAGGTAATCTTCGATCTTTAACAAAAGTCCCTTTGCAATGATGATGATCCACCAAATGTTCAGTAGGAGATTCAAGAGTCATGCTATTTGCGGCTAATGTAGCATTGAGCTCTAGCCTTGCAGAGACAAGGAGTAAGCTACTGAGTTCTGGCAAGGTCACTTCTCTCTAAATTCACAAGTAACGGAACAGACACATACACGGAACACACTCACTGTAAGAAGAGAACTGCGATGACTGGGAATCGAACCCAGGTCAACTGCTTGGAAGGCAGCTATGCTCACCACTATACCACCATCGCTGCCTGAAACATCTACATTGTTGCAAAGTCGCCCAATTATATAGAAATTGAAACTGAAAAAAGTCCTTCTTGAAAGCAAAAGTCCCTTTGGTCTTTCCATCAACCAAATGTTCAGTAGGAGATTCAAGAGTCATGCTATTTGCTGCTAATGTAGCATTGAGCCATAGCCTTGTAGAGACAAGGAGTAAGCTACTGAGTTCTGGCAAGGCCACTTCTCTCTAAATTGACAAGTAACGGAACAGACACACACATGGAACACACTCACTGTAAGAAGAGAACTGCGATGACTGGGAATCGAACCCAGGTCAACTGCTTGGAAGGCAGCTATGCTCACCACTATACCACCATCGCTGCCTGAAACATCTACATTGTTGCAAAGTCGCCCAATTATATAGACATTGAAACTGAAAAAAACCCTGCATTTGAAAACATGCAAGGGGCTGCATTTTTTGGGGATTGGTATATTCACGTACCTGAGAGATGACACTATATTTTTCAGGAAATTGAGTTTGCCACTCTGGAAAGTAGTGACAGTGATTTCATCTTTTGCCACAAAGGTAATCTTCGATCTTTAACAAAAGTCCCTTTGCAATGATGATGATCCACCAAATGTTCAGTAGGAGATTCAAGAGTCATGCTATTTGCGGCTAATGTAGCATTGAGCTCTAGCCTTGCAGAGACAAGGAGTAAGCTACTGAGTTCTGGCAAGGTCATTTCTCTCTAAATTCACAAGTAACGGAACAGACACATACACGGAACACACTCACTGTAAGAAGAGAACTGCGATGACTGGGAATCGAACCCAGGTCAACTGCTTGGAAGGCAGCTATGCTCACCACTATACCACCATCGCTGCCTGAAACATCTACATTGTTGCAAAGTCGCCCAATTATATAGACATTGAAACTGAAAAAAACCCTGCATTTGAAAACATGCAAGGGGCTGCATTTTTTGGGGATTGGTATATTCACGTACCTGAGAGATGACACTATATTTTTCAGGAAATTGAGTTTGCCACTCTGGAAAGTAGTGACAGTGATTTCATCTTTTGCCACAAAGGTAATCTTCGATCTTTAACAAAAGTCCCTTTGCAATGATGATGATCCACCAAATGTTCAGTAGGAGATTCAAGAGTCATGCTATTTGCGGCTAATGTAGCATTGAGCTCTAGCCTTGCAGAGACAAGGAGTAAGCTACTGAGTTCTGGCAAGGTCACTTCTCTCTAAATTCACAAGTAACGGAACAGACACATACACGGAACACACTCACTGTAAGAAGAGAACTGCGATGACTGGGAATCGAACCCAGGTCAACTGCTTGGAAGGCAGCTATGCTCACCACTATACCACCATCGCTGCCTGAAACATCTACATTGTTGCAAAGTCGCCCAATTATATAGACATTGAAACTGAAAAAAACCCTGCATTTGAAAACATGCAAGGGGCTGCATTTTTGGGGATTGGTATATTCACGTACCTGAGAGGTGACAAAATATTGTTCAGGAAATTGAGTTTGCCGCTCTGGAAAGTAGTGACAGTGATTTCATCTTTTGCCATAAAGGTAATCTTCGATCTTTAGCAAAGGTCCCTTTGCAATGATGGACTGTCCATCCACCAAATGTTCAGTAGGAGATTCAAGAGTCATGCTATTTGCGGCTAATGTAGCATTGAGCTCTCGCCTTGCAGAGACAAGGAGTAAGCTACTGAGTTCTGGCAAGGTCACTTCTCTCTAAATTCACAAGTAACGGAACAGACACATACACGGAACACACTCACTGTAAGAAGAGAACTGCGATGACTGGGAATCGAACACAGGTCAACTGCTTGGAAGGCAGCTATGCTCACCACTATACCACCATCGCTGCCTGAAACATCTACATTGTTGCAAAGTCGCCCAATTATATAGACATTGAAACTGAAAAAAACCCTGCATTTGAAAACATGCAAGGGGCTGCATTTTTTGGGGATTGGTATATTCACGTACCTGAGAGATGACACTATATTTTTCAAGAAATTGAGTTTGCCACTCTGGAAAGTAGTGACAGTGATTTCATCTTTTGCCACAAAGGTAATCTTCGATCTTTAACAAAAGTCCCTTTGCAATGATGATGATGATGATCCACCAAATGTTCAGTAGGAGATTCAAGAGTCATGCTATTTGCGGCTAATGTAGAATTGAGCCCTAGCCTTGCAGAGACAAGGAGTAAGCTACTGAGTTCTGGCAAGGTCACTTCTCTCTAAATTCACAAGTAATGGAACAGACACATACACGGAACACACTCACTGTAATAAGAGAACTGCGATGACTGGGAATCGAACCCAGGTCAACTGCTTGGAAGGCAGCTATGCTCACCACTATACCACCATCGCTGCCTGAAACATCTACATTGTTGCAAAGTCGCCCAATTATATAGAAATTGAAACTGAAAAAAGTCCTTCTTGAAAGCAAAAGTCCCTTTGGTCTTTCCATCAACCAAATGTTCAGTAGGAGATTCAAGAGTCATGCTATTTGCTGCTAATATAGCATTGAGCCATAGCCTTGTAGAGACAAGGAGTAAGCTACTGAGTTCTGGCAAGGCCACTTCTCTCTAAATTGACAAGTAACGGAACAGACACACACATGGAACACACTCACTGTAAGAAGAGAACTGCGATGACTGGGAATCGAACCCAGGTCAACTGCTTGGAAGGCAGCTATGCTCACCACTATACCACCTTCGCTGCCTGAAACATCTACATTGTTGCAAAGTCGCCCAATTATATAGAAATTGAAACTGAAAAAAGTCCTTCTTGAAAGCAAAACTCCCTTTGGTCTTTCCATCTACCAAATGTTCAGTAGGAGATTCAAGAGTCATGCTATTTGCTGCTAATGTAGCATTAAGCCATAGCCTTGTAGAGACAAGGAGTAAGCTACTGAGTTCTGGCAAGGCCACTTCTCTCTAAGTTGACAAGTAACAGAACAGACACACACATGGAACACACTCACTGTAAGAAGAGAACTGCGATGACTGGGAATCGAACCCAGGTCAACTGCTTGGAAGGCAGCTATGCTCACCACTATACCACCATCGCTGCCTGAAACATCTACATTGTTGCAAAGTCGCCCAATTATATAGACATTGAAACTGAAAAAAACCCTGCATTTGAAAACATGCAAGGGGCTGCATTTTTTGGGGATTGGTATATTCACGTACCTGAGAGATGACACTATATTTTTCAGGAAATTGAGTTTGCCACTCTGGAAAGTAGTGACAGTGATTTCATCTTTTGCCACAAAGGTAATCTTCGATCTTTAACAAAAGTCCCTTTGCAATGATGATGATCCACCAAATGTTCAGTAGGAGATTCAAGAGTCATGCTATTTGCGGCTAATGTAGCATTGAGCTCTAGCCTTGCAGAGACAAGGAGTAAGCTACTGAGTTCTGGCAAGGTCACTTCTCTCTAAATTCACAAGTAACGGAACAGACACATACACGGAACACACTCACTGTAAGAAGAGAACTGCGATGACTGGGAATCGAACCCAGGTCAACTGCTTGGAAGGCAGCTATGCTCACCACTATACCACCATCGCTGCCTGAAACATCTACATTGTTGCAAAGTCGCCCAATTATATAGACATTGAAACTGAAAAAAACCCTGCATTTGAAAACATGCAAGGGGCTGCATTTTTTGGGGATTGGTATATTCACGTACCTGAGAGATGACACTATATTTTTCAGGAAATTGAGTTTGCCACTCTGGAAAGTAGTGACAGTGATTTCATCTTTTGCCACAAAGGTAATCTTCGATCTTTAACAAAAGTCCCTTTGCAATGATGATGATCCACCAAATGTTCAGTAGGAGATTCAAGAGTCATGCTATTTGCGGCTAATGTAGCATTGAGCTCTAGCCTTGCAGAGACAAGGAGTAAGCTACTGAGTTCTGGCAAGGTCACTTCTCTCTAAATTCACAAGTAACGGAACAGACACATACACGGAACACACTCACTGTAAGAAGAGAACTGCGATGACTGGGAATCGAACCCAGGTCAACTGCTTGGAAGGCAGCTATGCTCACCACTATACCACCAACACTGCCTGAAATCATCTACATTGTTGCAAAGTCGCCCAATTATATAGAAATTGAAACTGAAAAAAGTCCTTCTTGAAAGCAAAACTCCCTTTGGTCTTTCCATCAACCAAATGTTCAGTAGGAGATTCAAGAGTCATGCTATTTGCTGCTAATGTAGCATTAAGCCATAGCCTTGTAGAGACAAGGAGTAAGCTACTGAGTTCTGGCAAGGCCACTTCTCTCTAAATTGACAAGTAACAGAACAGACACACACATGGAACACACTCACTGTAAGAAGAGAACTGCGATGACTGGGAATCGAACCCAGGTCAACTGCTTGGAAGGCAGCTATGCTCACCACTATACCACCATCGCTGCCTGAAACATCTACATTGTTGCAAAGTCGCCCAATTATATAGACATTGAAACTGAAAAAAAACCCTGCATTTGAAAACATGCAAGGGGCTGCATTTTTGGGGGATTGGTATATTCACGTACCTGAGAGATGACACTATATTTTTCAGGAAATTGAGTTTGCCACTCTGGAAAGTAGTGACAGTGATTTCATTTTTTGCCACAAAGGTAATCTTCGATCTTTAACAAAAGTCCCTTTGCAATGATGATGATCCACCAAATGTTCAGTAGGAGATTCAAGAATCATGCTATTTGCGGCTAATGTAGCATTGAGCTCTAGCCTTGCAGAGACAAGGAGTAAGCTACTGAGTTCTGGCAAGGTCACTTCTCTCTAAATTCACAAGTAACGGAACAGACACATACACGGAACACACTCACTGTAATAAGAGAACTGCGATGACTGGGAATCGAACCCAGGTCAACTGCTTGGAAGGCAGCTATGCTCACCACTATACCACCATCGCTGCCTGAAACATCTACATTGTTGCAAAGTCGCCCAATTATATAGAAATTGAAACTGAAAAAAGTCCTTCTTGAAAGCAAAAGTCCCTTTGGTCTTTCCATCAACCAAATGTTCAGTAGGAGATTCAAGAGTCATGCTATTTGCTGCTAATATAGCATTGAGCCATAGCCTTGTAGAGACAAGGAGTAAGCTACTGAGTTCTGGCAAGGCCACTTCTCTCTAAATTGACAAGTAACAGAACAGACACACACATGGAACACACTCACTGTAAGAAGAGAACTGCGATGACTGGGAATCGAACCCAGGTCAACTGCTTGGAAGGCAGCTATGCTCACCACTATACCACCATCGCTGCCTGAAACATCTACATTGTTGCAAAGTCGCCCAATTATATAGACATTGAAACTGAAAAAAACCCTGCATTTGAAAACATGCAAGGGGCTGCATTTTTTGGGGATTGGTATATTCACGTACCTGAGAGATGACACTATATTTTTCAGGAAATTGAGTTTGCCACTCTGGAAAGTAGTGACAGTGATTTCATCTTTTGCCACAAAGGTAATCTTCGATCTTTAACAAAAGTCCCTTTGCAATGATGATGATCCACCAAATGTTCAGTAGGAGATTCAAGAGTCATGCTATTTGCGGCTAATGTAGCATTGAGCTCTAGCCTTGCAGAGACAAGGAGTAAGCTACTGAGTTCTGGCAAGGTCACTTCTCTCTAAATTCACAAGTAACGGAACAGACACATACACGGAACACACTCACTGTAAGAAGAGAACTGCGATGACTGGGAATCGAACCCAGGTTAACTGCTTGGAAGGCAGCTATGCTCACCACTATACCACCATCGCTGCCTGAAACATCTACATTGTTGCAAAGTCGCCCAATTATATAAACATTGAAACTGAAAAAAAACCCTGCATTTGAAAACATGCAAGGGGCTGCATTTTTTGGGGATTGGTATATTCACGTACCTGAGAGGTGACAAAATATTGTTCAGGAAATTGAGTTTGCCGCTCTGGAAAGTAGTGACAGTGATTTCATCTTTTGCCATAAAGGTAATCTTCGATCTTTAGCAAAGGTCCCTTTGCAATGATGGACTGTCCATCCACCAAATGTTCAGTAGGAGATTCAAGAGTCATGCTATTTGCGGCTAATGTAGCATTGAGCTCTCGCCTTGCAGAGACAAGGAGTAAGCTACTGAGTTCTGGCAAGGTCACTTCTCTCTAAATTCACAAGTAACGGAACAGACACATACACGGAACACACTCACTGTAAGAAGAGAACTGCGATGACTGGGAATAGAACACAGGTCAACTGCTTGGAAGGCAGCTATGCTCACCACTATACCACCATTGCTGCCTGAAACATCTACATTGTTGCAAAGTCGCCCAATTATATAGAAATTGAAACTGAAAAAAGTCCTTCTTGAAAGCAAAAGTCCCTTTGGTCTTTCCATCAACCAAATGTTCAGTAGGAGATTCAAGAGTCATGCTATTTGCTGCTAATGTAGCATTGAGCCATAGCCTTGTAGAGACAAGGAGTAAGCTACTGAGTTCTGGCAAGGCCACTTCTCTCTAAATTGACAAGTAACGGAACAGACACACACATGGAACACACTCACTGTAAGAAGAGAACTGCGATGACTGGGAATCGAACCCAGGTCAACTGCTTGGAAGGCAGCTATGCTCACCACTATACCACCATCGCTGCCTGAAACATCTACATTGTTGCAAAGTCGCCCAATTATATAGAAATTGAAACTGAAAAAAGTCCTTCTTGAAAGCAAAACTCCCTTTGGTCTTTCCATCAACCAAATGTTCAGTAGGAGATTCAAGAGTCATGCTATTTGCTGCTAATGTAGCATTAAGCCATAGCCTTGTAGAGACAAGGAGTAAGCTACTGAGTTCTGGCAAGGCCACTTCTCTCTAAATTGACAAGTAACAGAACAGACACACACATGGAACACACTCACTGTAAGAAGAGAACTGCGATGACTGGGAATCGAACCCAGGTCAACTGCTTGGAAGGCAGCTATGCTCACCACTATACCACCATCGCTGCCTGAAACATCTACATTGTTGCAAAGTCGCCCAATTATATAGAAATTGAAACTGAAAAAAGTCCTTCTTGAAAGCAAAAGTCCCTTTGGTCTTTCCATCAACCAAATGTTCAGTAGGAGATTCAAGAGTCATGCTATTTGCTGCTAATGTAGCATTGAGCCATAGCCTTGTAGAGACAAGGAGTAAGCTACTGAGTTCTGGCAAGGCCACTTCTCTCTAAATTGACAAGTAACGGAACAGACACATACACGGAACACACTCACTGTAAGAAGAGAACTGCGATGACTGGGAATCGAACCCAGGTCAACTGCTTGGAAGGCAGCTATGCTCACCACTATACCACCATCGCTGCCTGAAACATCTACATTGTTGCAAAGTCGCCCAATTATATAGACATTGAAACTGAAAAAAACCCTGCATTTGAAAACATGCAAGGGGCTGCATTTTTGGGGGATTGGTATATTCACGTACCTGAGAGGTGACAAAATATTGTTCAGGAAATTGAGTTTGCCGCTCTGGAAAGTAGTGACAGTGATTTCATCTTTTGCCATAAAGGTAATCTTCGATCTTTAGCAAAGGTCCCTTTGCAATGATGGACTGTCCATCCACCAAATGTTCAGTAGGAGATTCAAGAGTCATGCTATTTGCGGCTAATGTAGCATTGAGCCCTAGCCTTGCAGAGAAAAGGAGTAAGCTACTGAGTTCTGGCAAGGTCACTTCTCTCTAAATTCACAAGTAACGGAACAGACACATACACGGAACACACTCACTGTAAGAAGAGAACTGCGATGACTGGGAATCGAACCCAGGTCAACTGCTTGGAAGGCAGCTATGCTCACCACTATACCACCATCGCTGCCTGAAACATCTACATTGTTGCAAAGTCGCCCAATTATATAGACATTGAAACTGAAAAAAACCCTGCATTTGAAAACATGCAAGGGGCTGCATTTTTTGGGGATTGGTATATTCACGTACCTGAGAGGATGACAACTATATTGTTCAGGAAATTGAGTTTGCCAGCTCTGGAAAGTAGTGACAGTGATTTCATCTTTTGCCATAAAGGTAATCTTCGATCTTTAGCAAAAGTCCCTTTGCAATGATGGACTGATCCATCCACCAAATGTTCAGTAGGAGATTCAAGAGTCATGCTATTTGCGGCTAATGTAGCATTGAGCCCTAGCCTTGCAGAGACAAGGAGTAAGCTACTGAGTTCTGGCAAGGTCACTTCTCTCTAAATTCACAAGTAACGGAACAGACACATACACGGAACACACTCACTGTAATAAGAGAACTGCGATGACTGGGAATCGAACCCAGGTCAACTGCTTGGAAGGCAGCTATGCTCACCACTATACCACCATCGCTGCCTGAAACATCTACATTGTTGCAAAGTCGCCCAATTATATAGAAATTGAAACTGAAAAAAGTCCTTCTTGAAAGCAAAAGTCCCTTTGGTCTTTCCATCAACCAAATGTTCAGTAGGAGATTCAAGAGTCATGCTATTTGCTGCTAATGTAGCATTGAGCCATAGCCTTGTAGAGACAAGGAGTAAGCTACTGAGTTCTGGCAAGGCCACTTCTCTCTAAATTGACAAGTAACGGAACAGACACACACATGGAACACACTCACTGTAAGAAGAGAACTGCGATGACTGGGAATCGAACCCAGGTCAACTGCTTGGAAGGCAGCTATGCTCACCACTATACCACCATCGCTGCCTGAAACATCTACATTGTTGCAAAGTCGCCCAATTATATAGAAATTGAAACTGAAAAAAGTGCTTCTGGAATGCAAAAGTCCCTTTGGTCTTTCCATCAACCAAATGTCCAGTAGGAGATTCAAGAGTCATGCTATTTGCGGCTAATGTAGCATTGAGCTCTAGCCTTGCAGAGACAAGGAGTAAGCTACTGAGTTCTGGCAAGGTCACTTCTCTCTAAATTCACAAGTAACGGAACAGACACATACACGGAACACACTCACTGTAAGAAGAGAACTGCGATGACTGGGAATCGAACCCAGGTCAACTGCTTGGAAGGCAGCTATGCTCACCACTATACCACCATCGCTGCCTTAAACATCTACATTGTTGCAAAGTCGCCCAATTATATAGACATTGAAACTGAAAAAAACCCTGCATTTGAAAACATGCAAGGGGCTGCATTTTTTGGGGATTGGTATATTCACGTACCTGAGAGGTGACAAAATATTGTTCAGGAAATTGAGTTTGCCGCTCTGGAAAGTAGTGACAGTGATTTCATCTTTTGCCATAAAGGTAATCTTCGATCTTTAGCAAAAGTCCCTTTGCAATGATGGACTGTCCATCCACCAAATGTTCAGTAGGAGATTCAAGAGTCATGCTATTTGCGGCTAATGTAGCATTGAGCCCTAGCCTTGCAGAGACAAGGAGTAAGCTACTGAGTTCTGGCAAGGTCACTTCTCTCTAAATTCACAAGTAACGGAACAGACACATACACGGAACACACTCACTATAATAAGAGAACTGCGATGACTGGGAATCGAACCCAGGTCAACTGCTTGGAAGGCAGCTATGCTCACCACTATACCACCATCGCTGCCTGAAACATCTACATTGTTGCAAAGTCGCCCAATTATATAGAAATTGAAACTGAAAAAAGTCCTTCTTGAAAGCAAAAGTCCCTTTGGTCTTTCCATCAACCAAATGTTCAGTAGGAGATTCAAGAGTCATGCTATTTGCAGCTAATGTAGCATTGAGCTCTAGCCTTGCAGAGACAAGGAGTAAGCTACTGAGTTCTGGCAAGGTCACTTCTCTCTAAATTCACAAGTAACGGAACAGACACATACACGGAACACACTCACTGTAAGAAGAGAACTGCGATGACTGGGAATCGAACCCAGGTCAACTGCTTGGAAGGCAGCTATGCTCACCACTATACCATCATCGCTGCCTGAAACACCTACATTGTTGCAAAGTAGCCCAATTATATAGACATTGAAACTGAAAAAAACCCTGCATTTGAAAACATGCAAGGGGCTGCATTTTTGGGGGATTGGTATATTCACGTACCTGAGAGGTGACAAAATATTGTTCAGGAAATTGAGTTTGCCGCTCTGGAAAGTAGTGACAGAGATTTCATCTTTTGCCATAAAGGTAATCTTCGATCTTTAACAAAAGTCCCTTTGCAATGATGATGATGATGATCCACCAAATGTTCAGTAGGAGATTCAAGAGTCATGCTATTTGCGGCTAATGTAGAATTGAGCCCTAGCCTTGCAGAGACAAGGAGTAAGCTACTGAGTTCTGGCAAGGTCACTTCTCTCTAAATTCACAAGTAATGGAACAGACACATACACGGAACACACTCACTGTAATAAGAGAACTGCGATGACTGGGAATCGAACCCAGGTCAACTGCTTGGAAGGCAGCTATGCTCACCACTATACCACCATCGCTGCCTGAAACATCTACATTGTTGCAAAGTCGCCCAATTATATAGACATTGAAACTGAAAAAAGTCCTTCTTGAAAGCAAAAGTCCCTTTGGTCTTTCCATCAACCAAATGTTCAGTAGGAGATTCAAGAGTCATGCTATTTGCTGCTAATGTAGCATTGAGCTCTAGCCTTGCAGAGACAAGGAGTAAGCTACTGAGTTCTGGCAAGGTCCACTTCTCTCTAAATTCACAAGTAACGGAACAGACACATACACGGAACACACTCACTGTAAGAAGAGAACTGCGATGACTGGGAATCGAACCCAGGTCAACTGCTTGGAAGGCAGCTATGCTCACCACTATACCACCATCGCTGCCTGAAACATCTACATTGTTGCAAAGTCGCCCAATTATATAGACATTGAAACTGAAAAAAACCCTGCATTTGAAAACATGCAAGGGGCTGCATTTTTTGGGGATTGGTATATTCACGTACCTGAGAGATGACACTATATTTTTCAGGAAATTGAGTTTGCCACTCTGGAAAGTAGTGACAGTGATTTCATCTTTTGCCACAAAGGTAATCTTCGATCTTTAACAAAAGTCCCTTTGCAATGATGATGATGATGATCCACCAAATGTTCTGTAGGAGATTCAAGAGTCATGCTATTTGCGGCTAATGTAGCATTGAGCCCTAGCCTTGCAGAGACAAGGAGTAAGCTACTGAGTTCTGGCAAGGTCACTTCTCTCTAAATTCACAAGTAATGGAACAGACACATACACGGAACACACTCACTGTAAGAAGAGAACTGCAATGACTGGGAATCGAACCCAGGTCAACTGCTTGGAAGGCAGCTATTCTCACCACTATACCACCATCGCTGCCTGAAACATCTACATTGTTGCAAAGTCGCCCAATTATATAGACATTGAAACTGAAAAAAAACCCTGCATTTGAAAACATGCAAGGGGCTGCATTTTTTGGGGATTGGTATATTCACGTACCTGAGAGGTGACAAAATATTGTTCAGGAAATTGAGTTTGCCGCTCTGGAAAGTAGTGACAGTGATTTCATCTTTTGCCATAAAGGTAATCTTCGATCTTTAGCAAAAGTCCCTTTGCAATGATGGACTGTCCATCCACCAAATGTTCAGTAGGAGATTCAAGAGTCATGCTATTTGCGGCTAATGTAGCATTGAGCCCTAGCCTTGCAGAGACAAGGAGTAAGCTACTGAGTTCTGGCAAGGTCACTTCTCTCTAAATTCACAAGTACGGAACAGACACATACACGGAACACACTCACTGTAAGAAGAGAACTGCGATGACTGGGAATCGAACCCAGGTCAACTGCTTGGAAGGCAGCTATGCTCACCACTATACCACCATCGCTGCCTGAAACATCTACATTGTTGCAAAGTCGCCCAATTATATAGAAATTGAAACTGAAAAAAGTCCTTCTTGAAAGCAAAAGTCCCTTTGGTCTTTCCATCAACCAAATGTTCAGTAGGAGATTCAAGAGTCATGCTATTTGCTGCTAATGTAGCATTGAGCCATAGCCTTGTAGAGACAAGGAGTAAGCTACTGAGTTCTGGCAAGGCCACTTCTCTCTAAATTGACTAGTAACGGAACAGACACACACATGGAACACACTCACTGTAAGAAGAGAACTGCAATGACTGGGAATCGAACCCAGGTCAACTGCTTGGAAGGCAGCTATGCTCACCACTATACCACCATCGCTGCCTGAAACATCTACATTGTTGCAAAGTCGCCCAATTATATAGAAATTGAAACTGAAAAAAGTGCTTCTGGAATGCAAAAGTCCCTTTGGTCTTTCCATCAACCAAATGTCCAGTAGGAGATTCAAGAGTCATGCTATTTGCGGCTAATGTAGCATTGAGCTCTAGCCTTGCAGAGACAAGGAGTAAGCTACTGAGTTCTGGCAAGGTCACTTCTCTCTAAATTCACAAGTAACGGAACAGACACATACACGGAACACACTCACTGTAAGAAGAGAACTGCGATGACTGGGAATCGAACCCAGGTCAACTGCTTGGAAGGCAGCTATGCTCACCACTATACCACCATCGCTGCCTTAAACATCTACATTGTTGCAAAGTCGCCCAATTATATAGACATTGAAACTGAAAAAAACCCTGCATTTGAAAACATGCAAGGGGCTGCATTTTTGGGGATTGGTATATTCACGTACCTGAGAGGTGACAAAATATTGTTCAGGAAATTGAGTTTGCCGCTCTGGAAAGTAGTGACAGTGATTTCATCTTTTGCCATAAAGGTAATCTTCGATCTTTAGCAAAAGTCCCTTTGCAATGATGGACTGTCCATCCACCAAATGTTCAGTAGGAGATTCAAGAGTCATGCTATTTGCGGCTAATGTAGCATTGAGCCCTAGCCTTGCAGAGACAAGGAGTAAGCTACTGAGTTCTGGCAAGGTCACTTCTCTCTAAATTCACAAGTAACGGAACAGACACATACACGGAACACACTCACTATAATAAGAGAACTGCGATGACTGGGAATCGAACCCAGGTCAACTGCTTGGAAGGCAGCTATGCTCACCACTATACCACCATCGCTGCCTGAAACATCTACATTGTTGCAAAGTCGCCCAATTATATAGAAATTGAAACTGAAAAAAGTCCTTCTTGAAAGCAAAAGTCCCTTTGGTCTTTCCATCAACCAAATGTTCAGTAGGAGATTCAAGAGTCATGCTATTTGCAGCTAATGTAGCATTGAGCTCTAGCCTTGCAGAGACAAGGAGTAAGCTACTGAGTTCTGGCAAGGTCACTTCTCTCTAAATTCACAAGTAACGGAACAGACACATACACGGAACACACTCACTGTAAGAAGAGAACTGCGATGACTGGGAATCGAACCCAGGTCAACTGCTTGGAAGGCAGCTATGCTCACCACTATACCACCATCGCTGCCTGAAACATCTACATTGTTGCAAAGTCGCCCAATTATATAGACATTGAAACTGAAAAAAACCCTGCATTTGAAAACATGCAAGGGGCTGCATTTTTGGGGATTGGTATATTCACGTACCTGAGAGGTGACAAAATATTGTTCAGGAAATTGAGTTTGCCGCTCTGGAAAGTAGTGACAGTGATTTCATCTTTTGCCATAAAGGTAATCTTCGATCTTTAACAAAAGTCCCTTTGCAATGATGATGATGATGATCCACCAAATGTTCAGTAGGAGATTCAAGAGTCATGCTATTTGCGGCTAATGTAGCATTGAGCCCTAGCCTTGCAGAGACAAGGAGTAAGCTACTGAGTTCTGGCAAGGTCACTTCTCTCTAAATTCACAAGTAATGGAACAGACACATACACGGAACACACTCACTGTAATAAGAGAACTGCGATGACTGGGAATCGAACCCAGGTCAACTGCTTGGAAGGCAGCTATGCTCACCACTATACCACCATCGCTGCCTGAAACATCTACATTGTTGCAAAGTCGCCCAATTATATAGAAATTGAAACTGAAAAAAGTCCTTCTTGAAAGCAAAAGTCCCTTTGGTCTTTCCATCAACCAAATGTTCAGTAGGAGATTCAAGAGTCATGCTATTTGCAGCTAATGTAGCATTGAGCTCTAGCCTTGCAGAGACAAGGAGTAAGCTACTGAGTTCTGGCAAGGTCACTTCTCTCTAAATTCACAAGTAACGGAACAGACACATACACGGAACACACTCACTGTAAGAAGAGAACTGCGATGACTGGGAATCGAACCCAGGTCAACTGCTTGGAAGGCAGCTATGCTCACCACTATACCACCATCGCTGCCTGAAACATCTACATTGTTGCAAAGTCGCCCAATTATATAGACATTGAAACTGAAAAAAACCCTGCATTTGAAAACATGCAAGGGGCTGCATTTTTTGGGGATTGGTATATTCACGTACCTGAGAGATGACACTATATTTTTCAGGAAATTGAGTTTGCCACTCTGGAAAGTAGTGACAGTGATTTCATCTTTTGCCACAAAGGTAATCTTCGATCTTTAACAAAAGTCCCTTTGCAATGATGATGATGATGATCCACCAAATGTTCTGTAGGAGATTCAAGAGTCATGCTATTTGCGGCTAATGTAGCATTGAGCCCTAGCCTTGCAGAGACAAGGAGTAAGCTACTGAGTTCTGGCAAGGTCACTTCTCTCTAAATTCACAAGTAATGGAACAGACACATACACGGAACACACTCACTGTAATAAGAGAACTGCGATGACTGGGAATCGAACCCAGGTCAACTGCTTGGAAGGCAGCTATGCTCACCACTATACCACCATCGCTGCCTGAAACATCTACATTGTTGCAAAGTCGCCCAATTATATAGACATTGAAACTGAAAAAAACCCTGCATTTGAAAACATGCAAGGGGCTGCATTTTTTGGGGATTGGTATATTCACGTACCTGAGAGATGACACTATATTTTTCAGGAAATTGAGTTTGCCACTCTGGAAAGTAGTGACAGTGATTTCATCTTTTGCCACAAAGGTAATCTTCGATCTTTAACAAAGTCCCTTTGCAATGATGATGATGATGATCCACCAAATGTTCTGTAGGAGATTCAAGAGTCATGCTATTTGCTGCTAATGTAGCATTGAGCCATAGCCTTGTAGAGACAAGGAGTAAGCTACTGAGTTCTGGCAAGGCCACTTCTCTCTAAATTGACAAGTAACGGAACAGACACACACATGGAACACACTCACTGTAAGAAGAGAACTGCGATGACTGGGAATCGAACCCAGGTCAACTGCTTGGAAGGCAGCTATGCTCACCACTATACCACCATCGCTGCCTGAAACATCTACATTGTTGCAAAGTCGCCCAATTATATAGACATTGAAACTGAAAAAAACCCTGCATTTGAAAACATGCAAGGGGCTGCATTTTTTGGGGATTGGTATATTCACGTACCTGAGATGATGACACTATATTTTTCAGGAAATTGAGTTTGCCACTCTGGAAAGTAGTGACAGTGATTTCATCTTTTGCCACAAAGGTAATCTT
Organism: Cottoperca gobio; assembly: GCF_900634415.1. Lineage (NCBI taxonomy): Eukaryota > Metazoa > Chordata > Actinopteri > Perciformes > Bovichtidae > Cottoperca > Cottoperca gobio. The sequence continues at coordinate 3,928,477 of NC_041375.1, read as the reverse complement.
CGATCTTTAACAAAAGTCCCTTTGCAATGATGATGATCCACCAAATGTTCAGTAGGAGATTCAAGAGTCATGCTATTTGCGGCTAATGTAGCATTGAGCTCTAGCCTTGCAGAGACAAGGAGTAAGCTACTGAGTTCTGGCAAGGTCACTTCTCTCTAAATTCACAAGTAACGGAACAGACACATACACGGAACACACTCACTGTAAGAAGAGAACTGCGATGACTGGGAATCGAACCCAGGTCAACTGCTTGGAAGGCAGCTATGCTCACCACTATACCACCATCGCTGCCTGAAACATCTACATTGTTGCAAAGTCGCCCAATTATATAGAAATTGAAACTGAAAAAAGTCCTTCTTGAAAGCAAAAGTCCCTTTGGTCTTTCCATCAACCAAATGTTCAGTAGGAGATTCAAGAGTCATGCTATTTGCGGCTAATGTAGCATTGAGCTCTAGCCTTGCAGAGACAAGGAGTAAGCTACTGAGTTCTGGCAAGGTCACTTCTCTCTAAATTCACAAGTAACGGAACAGACACATACACGGAACACACTCACTGTAAGAAGAGAACTGCGATGACTGGGAATCGAACCCAGGTCAACTGCTTGGAAGGCAGCTATGCTCACCACTATACCACCATCGCTGCCTGAAACATCTACATTGTTGCAAAGTCGCCCAATTATATAGACATTGAAACTGAAAAAAACCCTGCATTTGAAAACATGCAAGGGGCTGCATTTTTTGGGGATTGGTATATTCACGTACCTGAGAGATGACACTATATTTTTCAGGAAATTGAGTTTGCCACTCTGGAAAGTAGTGACAGTGATTTCATCTTTTGCCACAAAGGTAATCTTCGATCTTTAACAAAAGTCCCTTTGCAATGATGATGATGATGATCCACCAAATGTTCTGTAGGAGATTCAAGAGTCATGCTATTTGCGGCTAATGTAGCATTGAGCCCTAGCCTTGCAGAGACAAGGAGTAAGCTACTGAGTTCTGGCAAGGTCACTTCTCTCTAAATTCACAAGTAATGGAACAGACACATACACGGAACACACTCACTGTAATAAGAGAACTGCGATGACTGGGAATCGAACCCAGGTCAACTGCTTGGAAGGCAGCTATGCTCACCACTATACCACCATCGCTGCCTGAAACATCTACATTGTTGCAAAGTCGCCCAATTATATAGACATTGAAACTGAAAAAAACCCTGCATTTGAAAACATGCAAGGGGCTGCATTTTTTGGGGATTGGTATATTCACGTACCTGAGATGATGACACTATATTTTTCAGGAAATTGAGTTTGCCACTCTGGAAAGTAGTGACAGTGATTTCATCTTTTGCCACAAAGGTAATCTTCGATCTTTAACAAAAGTCCCTTTGCAATGATGATGATCCACCAAATGTTCAGTAGGAGATTCAAGAGTCATGCTATTTGCGGCTAATGTAGCATTGAGCTCTAGCCTTGCAGAGACAAGGAGTAAGCTACTGAGTTCTGGCAAGGTCACTTCTCTCTAAATTCACAAGTAACGGAACAGACACATACACGGAACACACTCACTGTAAGAAGAGAACTGCGATGACTGGGAATCGAACCCAGGTCAACTGCTTGGAAGGCAGCTATGCTCACCACTATACCACCATCGCTGCCTGAAACATCTACATTGTTGCAAAGTCGCCCAATTATATAGAAATTGAAACTGAAAAAAGTCCTTCTTGAAAGCAAAAGTCCCTTTGGTCTTTCCATCAACCAAATGTTCAGTAGGAGATTCAAGAGTCATGCTATTTGCTGCTAATGTAGCATTGAGCTCTAGCCTTGCAGAGACAAGGAGTAAGCTACTGAGTTCTGGCAAGGTCACTTCTCTCTAAATTCACAAGTAACGGAACAGACACATACACGGAACACACTCACTGTAAGAAGAGAACTGCGATGACTGGGAATCGAACCCAGGTCAACTGCTTGGAAGGCAGCTATGCTCACCACTATACCACCATCGCTGCCTGAAACATCTACATTGTTGCAAAGTCGCCCAATTATATAGACATTGAAACTGAAAAAAACCCTGCATTTGAAAACATGCAAGGGGCTGCATTTTTTGGGGATTGGTATATTCACGTACCTGAGAGATGACACTATATTTTTCAGGAAATTGAGTTTGCCACTCTGGAAAGTAGTGACAGTGATTTCATCTTTTGCCACAAAGGTAATCTTCGATCTTTAACAAAAGTCCCTTTGCAATGATGATGATGATGATCCACCAAATGTTCATGTAGGAGATTCAAGAGTCATGCTATTTGCGGCTAATGTAGCATTGAGCCCTAGCCTTGCAGAGACAAGGAGTAAGCTACTGAGTTCTGGCAAGGTCACTTCTCTCTAAATTCACAAGTAATGGAACAGACACATACACGGAACACACTCACTGTAATAAGAGAACTGCGATGACTGGGAATCGAACCCAGGTCAACTGCTTGGAAGGCAGCTATGCTCACCACTATACCACCATCGCTGCCTGAAACATCTACATTGTTGCAAAGTCGCCCAATTATATAGAAATTGAAACTGAAAAAAGTCCTTCTTGAAAGCAAAAGTCCCTTTGGTCTTTCCATCAACCAAATGTTCAGTAGGAGATTCAAGAGTCATGCTATTTGCTGCTAATGTAGCATTGAGCCATAGCCTTGTAGAGACAAGGAGTAAGCTACTGAGTTCTGGCAAGGCCACTTCTCTCTAAATTGACAAGTAACGGAACAGACACACACATGGAACACACTCACTGTAAGAAGAGAACTGCGATGACTGGGAATCGAACCCAGGTCAACTGCTTGGAAGGCAGCTATGCTCACCACTATACCACCATCGCTGCCTGAAACATCTACATTGTTGCAAAGTCGCCCAATTATATAGACATTGAAACTGAAAAAAACCCTGCATTTGAAAACATGCAAGGGGCTGCATTTTTTGGGGATTGGTATATTCACGTACCTGAGAGGTGACAAAATATTGTTCAGGAAATTGAGTTTGCCGCTCTGGAAAGTAGTGACAGTGATTTCATCTTTTGCCACAAAGGTAATCTTCGATCTTTAACAAAGTCCCTTTGCAATGATGATGATGATGATCCACCAAATGTTCTGTAGGAGATTCAAGAGTCATGCTATTTGCGGCTAATGTAGCATTGAGCCCTAGCCTTGCAGAGACAAGGAGTAAGCTACTGAGTTCTGGCAAGGTCACTTCTCTCTAAATTCACAAGTAATGGAACAGACACATACACGGAACACACTCACTGTAATAAGAGAACTGCGATGACTGGGAATCGAACCCAGGTCAACTGCTTGGAAGGCAGCTATGCTCACCACTATACCACCATCGCTGCCTGAAACATCTACATTGTTGCAAAGTCGCCCAATTATATAGAAATTGAAACTGAAAAAAGTCCTTCTTGAAAGCAAAAGTCCCTTTGGTCTTTCCATCAACCAAATGTTCAGTAGGAGATTCAAGAGTCATGCTATTTGCTGCTAATGTAGCATTGAGCCATAGCCTTGTAGAGACAAGGAGTAAGCTACTGAGTTCTGGCAAGGCCACTTCTCTCTAAATTGACAAGTAACGGAACAGACACACACATGGAACACACTCACTGTAAGAAGAGAACTGCGATGACTGGGAATCGAACCCAGGTCAACTGCTTGGAAGGCAGCTATGCTCACCACTATACCACCATCGCTGCCTGAAACATCTACATTGTTGCAAAGTCGCCCAATTATATAGACATTGAAACTGAAAAAAACCCTGCATTTGAAAACATGCAAGGGGCTGCATTTTTTGGGGATTGGTATATTCACGTACCTGAGAGGTGACAAAATATTGTTCAGGAAATTGAGTTTGCCGCTCTGGAAAGTAGTGACAGTGATTTCATCTTTTGCCATAAAGGTAATCTTCGATCTTTAGCAAAGGTCCCTTTGCAATGATGGACTGTCCATCCACCAAATGTTCAGTAGGAGATTCAAGAGTCATGCTATTTGCGGCTAATGTAGCATTGAGCTCTCGCCTTGCAGAGACAAGGAGTAAGCTACTGATTTCTGGCAAGGTCACTTCTCTCTAAATTCACAAGTAACGGAACAGACACATACACGGAACACACTCACTGTAAGAAGAGAACTGCGATGACTGGGAATCGAACCCAGGTCAACTGCTTGGAAGGCAGCTATGCTCACCACTATACCACCATCTCTGCCTGAAACATCTACATTGTTGCAAAGTCGCCCAATTATATAGAAATTGAAACTGAAAAAAGTCCTTCTTGAAAGCAAAAGTCCCTTTGGTCTTTCCATCAACCAAATGTTCAGTAGGAGATTCAAGAGTCATGCTATTTGCTGCTAATGTAGCATTGAGCCATAGCCTTGTAGAGACAAGGAGTAAGCTACTGAGTTCTGGCAAGGCCACTTCTCTCTAAATTGACAAGTAACGGAACAGACACACACATGGAACACACTCACTGTAAGAAGAGAACTGCGATGACTGGGAATCGAACCCAGGTCAACTGCTTGGAAGGCAGCTATGCTCACCACTATACCACCATCTCTGCCTGAAACATCTACATTGTTGCAAAGTCGCCCAATTATATAGAAATTGAAACTGAAAAAAGTCCTTCTTGAAAGCAAAAGTCCCTTTGGTCTTTCCATCAACCAAATGTTCAGTAGGAGATTCAAGAGTCATGCTATTTGCTGCTAATGTAGCATTGAGCCATAGCCTTGTAGAGACAAGGAGTAAGCTACTGAGTTCTGGCAAGGCCACTTCTCTCTAAATTGACAAGTAACGGAACAGACACACACATGGAACACACTCACTGTAAGAAGAGAACTGCGATGACTGGGAATCGAACCCAGGTCAACTGCTTGGAAGGCAGCTATGCTCACCACTATACCACCATCGCTGCCTGAAACATCTACATTGTTGCAAAGTCGCCCAATTATATAGACATTGAAACTGAAAAAAACCCTGCATTTGAAAACATGCAAGGGGCTGCATTTTTTGGGGATTGGTATATTCACGTACCTGAGAGGTGACAAAATATTGTTCAGGAAATTGAGTTTGCCGCTCTGGAAAGTAGTGACAGTGATTTCATCTTTTGCCACAAAGGTAATCTTCGATCTTTAACAAAAGTCCCTTTGCAATGATGATGATGATGATCCACCAAATGTTCAGTAGGAGATTCAAGAGTCATGCTATTTGCGGCTAATGTAGCATTGAGCCCTAGCCTTGCAGAGACAAGGAGTAAGCTACTGAGTTCTGGCAAGGTCACTTCTCTCTAAATTCACAAGTAACGGAACAGACACATACACGGAACACACTCACTGTAAGAAGAGAACTGCGATGACTGGGAATCGAACCCAGGTCAACTGCTTGGAAGGCAGCTATGCTCACCACTATACCACCATCGCTGCCTGAAACATCTACATTGTTGCAAAGTCGCCCAATTATATAGACATTGAAACTGAAAAAAACCCTGCATTTGAAAACATGCAAGGGGCTGCATTTTTTGGGGATTGGTATATTCACGTACCTGAGAGGTGACAACTATATTTTTCAGGAAATTGAGTTTGCCAGCTCTGGAAAGTAGTGACAGTGATTTCATCTTTTGCCATAAAGGTAATCTTCGATCTTTAGCAAAGGTCCCTTTGCAATGATGACTGTCATCCACCAAATGTTCAGTAGGAGATTCAAGAGTCATGCTATTTGCGGCTAATGTAGCATTGAGCCCTAGCCTTGCAGAGACAAGGAGTAAGCTACTGAGTTCTGGCAAGGTCACTTCTCTCTAAATTCACAAGTAACGGAACAGACACATACACGGAACACACTCACTGTAATAAGAGAACTGCGATGACTGGGAATCGAACCCAGGTCAACTGCTTGGAAGGCAGCTATGCTCACCACTATACCACCATCGCTGCCTGAAACATCTACATTGTTGCAAAGTCGCCCAATTATATAGACATTGAAACTGAAAAAAACCCTGCATTTGAAAACATGCAAGGGGCTGCATTTTTTGGGGATTGGTATATTCACGTACCTGAGAGATGACACTATATTTTTCAGGAAATTGAGTTTGCCACTCTGGAAAGTAGTGACAGTGATTTCATCTTTTGCCACAAAGGTAATCTTCGATCTTTAACAAAAGTCCCTTTGCAATGATGATGATGATGATCCACCAAATGTTCTGTAGGAGATTCAAGAGTCATGCTATTTGCGGCTAATGTAGCATTGAGCCCTAGCCTTGCAGAGACAAGGAGTAAGCTACTGAGTTCTGGCAAGGTCACTTCTCTCTAAATTCACAAGTAATGGAACAGACACATACACGGAACACACTCACTGTAATAAGAGAACTGCGATGACTGGGAATCGAACCCAGGTCAACTGCTTGGAAGGCAGCTATGCTCACCACTATACCACCATCGCTGCCTGAAACATCTACATTGTTGCAAAGTCGCCCAATTATATAGAAATTGAAACTGAAAAAAGTCCTTCTTGAAAGCAAAAGTCCCTTTGGTCTTTCCATCAACCAAATGTTCAGTAGGAGATTCAAGAGTCATGCTATTTGCGGCTAATGTAGCATTGAGCTCTCGCCTTGCAGAGACAAGGAGTAAGCTACTGAGTTCTGGCAAGGTCACTTCTCTCTAAATTCACAAGTAACGGAACAGACACATACACGGAACACACTCACTGTAAGAAGAGAACTGCGATGACTGGGAATCGAACCCAGGTCAACTGCTTGGAAGGCAGCTATACTCACCACTATACCACCATCGCTGCCTGAAACATCTACATTGTTGCAAAGTCGCCCAATTATATAGACATTGAAACTGAAAAAAACCCTGCATTTGAAAACATGCAAGGGGCTGCATTTTTTGGGGATTGGTATATTCACGTACCTGAGAGGTGACAAAATATTGTTCAGGAAATTGAGTTTGCCGCTCTGGAAAGTAGTGACAGTGATTTCATCTTTTGCCATAAAGGTAATCTTCGATCTTTAAGCAAAGGTCCCTTTGCAATGATGACTGTCATCCACCAAATGTTCAGTAGGAGATTCAAGAGTCATGCTATTTGCGGCTAATGTAGCATTGAGCCCTAGCCTTGCAGAGACAAGGAGTAAGCTACTGAGTTCTGGCAAGGTCACTTCTCTCTAAATTCACAAGTAACGGAACAGACACATACACGGAACACACTCACTGTAATAAGAGAACTGCGATGACTGGGAATCGAACCCAGGTCAACTGCTTGGAAGGCAGCTATGCTCACCACTATACCACCATCGCTGCCTGAAACATCTACATTGTTGCAAAGTCGCCCAATTATATAGACATTGAAACTGAAAAAAACCCTGCATTTGAAAACATGCAAGGGGCTGCATTTTTTGGGGATTGGTATATTCACGTACCTGAGAGATGACACTATATTTTTCAGGAAATTGAGTTTGCCACTCTGGAAAGTAGTGACAGTGATTTCATCTTTTGCCACAAAGGTAATCTTCGATCTTTAACAAAAGTCCCTTTGCAATGATGATGATGATGATCCACCAAATGTTCTGTAGGAGATTCAAGAGTCATGCTATTTGCGGCTAATGTAGCATTGAGCCCTAGCCTTGCAGAGACAAGGAGTAAGCTACTGAGTTCTGGCAAGGTCACTTCTCTCTAAATTCACAAGTAATGGAACAGACACATACACGGAACACACTCACTGTAATAAGAGAACTGCGATGACTGGGAATCGAACCCAGGTCAACTGCTTGGAAGGCAGCTATGCTCACCACTATACCACCATCGCTGCCTGAAACATCTACATTGTTGCAAAGTCGCCCAATTATATAGAAATTGAAACTGAAAAAAGTCCTTCTTGAAAGCAAAAGTCCCTTTGGTCTTTCCATCAACCAAATGTTCAGTAGGAGATTCAAGAGTCATGCTATTTGCGGCTAATGTAGCATTGAGCTCTAGCCTTGCAGAGACAAGGAGTAAGCTACTGAGTTCTGGCAAGGTCACTTCTCTCTAAATTCACAAGTAACGGAACAGACACATACACGGAACACACTCACTGTAAGAAGAGAACTGCGATGACTGGGAATCGAACCCAGGTCAACTGCTTGGAAGGCAGCTATGCTCACCACTATACCACCATCGCTGCCTGAAACATCTACATTGTTGCAAAGTCGCCCAATTATATAGACATTGAAACTGAAAAAAACCCTGCATTTGAAAACATGCAAGGGGCTGCATTTTTTGGGGATTGGTATATTCACGTACCTGAGAGGTGACGAAATATTGTTCAGGAAATTGAGTTTGCCGCTCTGGAAAGTAGTGACAGTGATTTCATCTTTTGCCACAAAGGTAATCTTCGATCTTTAACAAAAGTCCCTTTGCAATGATGATGATGATGATCCACCAAATGTTCTGTAGGAGATTCAAGAGTCATGCTATTTGCGGCTAATGTAGCATTGAGCCCTAGCCTTGCAGAGACAAGGAGTAAGCTACTGAGTTCTGGCAAGGTCACTTCTCTCTAAATTCACAAGTAACTGGAACAGACACATACACGGAACACACTCACTGTAATAAGAGAACTGCGATGACTGGGAATCGAACCCAGGTCAACTGCTTGGAAGGCAGCTATGCTCACCACTATACCACCATCGCTGCCTGAAACATCTACATTGTTGCAAAGTCGCCCAATTATATAGACATTGAAACTGAAAAAAACCCTGCATTTGAAAACATGCAAGGGGCTGCATTTTTTGGGGATTGGTATATTCACGTACCTGAGAGATGACACAATATTGTTCAGGAAATTGAGTTTGCCGCTCTGGAAAGTAGTGACAGTGATTTCATCTTTTGCCATAAAGGTAATCTTCGATCTTTAACAAAAGTCCCTTTGCAATGATGATGATCCACCAAATGTTCAGTAGGAGATTCAAGAGTCATGCTATTTGCGGCTAATGTAGCATTGAGCTCTAGCCTTGCAGAGACAAGGAGTAAGCTACTGAGTTCTGGCAAGGTCACTTCTCTCTAAATTCACAAGTAACGGAACAGACACATACACGGAACACACTCACTGTAAGAAGAGAACTGCGATGACTGGGAATCGAACCCAGGTCAACTGCTTGGAAGGCAGCTTATGCTCACCACTATACCACCATCGCTGCCTGAAACATCTACATTGTTGCAAAGTCGCCCAATTATATAGAAATTGAAACTGAAAAAGTCCTTCTTGAAACAAAATATTGTTCAGGAAATTGAGTTTGCCGCTCTGGAAAGTAGTGACAGTGATTTCATCTTTTGCCACAAAGGTAATCTTCGATCTTTAACAAAAGTCCCTTTGCAATGATGATGATGATGATCCACCAAATGTTCTGTAGGAGATTCAAGAGTCATGCTATTTGCGGCTAATGTAGCATTGAGCCCTAGCCTTGCAGAGACAAGGAGTAAGCTACTGAGTTCTGGCAAGGTCACTTCTCTCTAAATTCACAAGTAATGGAACAGACACATACACGGAACACACTCACTGTAATAAGAGAACTGCGATGACTGGGAATCGAACCCAGGTCAACTGCTTGGAAGGCAGCTATGCTCACCACTATACCACCATCGCTGCCTGAAACATCTACATTGTTGCAAAGTCGCCCAATTATATAGACATTGAAACTGAAAAAAACCCTGCATTTGAAAACATGCAAGGGGCTGCATTTTTTGGGGATTGGTATATTCACGTACCTGAGAGATGACACTATATTTTTCAGGAAATTGAGTTTGCCACTCTGGAAAGTAGTGACAGTGATTTCATCTTTTGCCACAAAGGTAATCTTCGATCTTTAACAAAAGTCCCTTTGCAATGATGATGATGATGATCCACCAAATGTTCTGTAGGAGATTCAAGAGTCATGCTATTTGCGGCTAATGTAGCATTGAGCCCTAGCCTTGCAGAGACAAGGAGTAAGCTACTGAGTTCTGGCAAGGTCACTTCTCTCTAAATTCACAAGTAACGGAACAGACACATACACGGAACACACTCACTGTAAGAAGAGAACTGCGATGACTGGGAATCGAACCCAGGTCAACTGCTTGGAAGGCAGCTATGCTCACCACTATACCACCATCGCTGCCTGAAACATCTACATTGTTGCAAAGTCGCCCAATTATATAGAAATTGAAACTGAAAAAAGTCCTTCTTGAAAGCAAAAGTCCCTTTGGTCTTTCCATCAACCAAATGTTCAGTAGGAGATTCAAGAGTCATGCTATTTGCGGCTAATGTAGCATTGAGCCCTAGCCTTGCAGAGACAAGGAGTAAGCTACTGAGTTCTGGCAAGGTCACTTCTCTCTAAATTCACAAGTAACGGAACAGACACATACACGGAACACACTCACTGTAAGAAGAGAACTGCGATGACTGGGAATCGAACCCAGGTCAACTGCTTGGAAGGCAGCTATGCTCACCACTATACCACCATCGCTGCCTGAAACATCTACATTGTTGCAAAGTCGCCCAATTATATAGACATTGAAACTGAAAAAAACCCTGCATTTGAAAACATGCAAGGGGCTGCATTTTTTGGGGATTGGTATATTCACGTACCTGAGAGGTGACAAAATATTGTTCAGGAAATTGAGTTTGCCGCTCTGGAAAGTAGTGACAGTGATTTCATCTTTTGCCATAAAGGTAATCTTCGATCTTTAGCAAAGGTCCCTTTGCAATGATGGACTGTCCATCCACCAAATGTTCAGTAGGAGATTCAAGAGTCATGCTATTTGCGGCTAATGTAGCATTGAGCCCTAGCCTTGCAGAGACAAGGAGTAAGCTACTGAGTTCTGGCAAGGTCACTTCTCTCTAAATTCACAAGTAACGGAACAGACACATACACGGAACACACTCACTGTAAGAAGAGAACTGCGATGACTGGGAATCGAACCCAGGTCAACTGCTTGGAAGGCAGCTATGCTCACCACTATACCACCATCGCTGCCTGAAACATCTACATTGTTGCAAAGTCGCCCAATTATATAGACATTGAAACTGAAAAAAACCCTGCATTTGAAAACATGCAAGGGGCTGCATTTTTTGGGGATTGGTATATTCACGTACCTGAGAGATGACACTATATTTTTCAGGAAATTGAGTTTGCCACTCTGGAAAGTAGTGACAGTGATTTCATCTTTTGCCACAAAGGTAATCTTCGATCTTTAACAAAAGTCCCTTTGCAATGATGATGATGATGATCCACCAAATGTTCTGTAGGAGATTCAAGAGTCATGCTATTTGCGGCTAATGTAGCATTGAGCCCTAGCCTTGCAGAGACAAGGAGTAAGCTACTGAGTTCTGGCAAGGTCACTTCTCTCTAAATTCACAAGTAATGGAACAGACACATACACGGAACACACTCACTGTAATAAGAGAACTGCGATGACTGGGAATCGAACCCAGGTCAACTGCTTGGAAGGCAGCTATGCTCACCACTATACCACCATCGCTGCCTGAAACATCTACATTGTTGCAAAGTCGCCCAATTATATAGAAATTGAAACTGAAAAAAGTCCTTCTTGAAAGCAAAAGTCCCTTTGGTCTTTCCATCAACCAAATGTTCAGTAGGAGATTCAAGAGTCATGCTATTTGCGGCTAATGTAGCATTGAGCTCCTAGCCTTGCAGAGACAAGGAGTAAGCTACTGAGTTCTGGCAAGGTCACTTCTCTCTAAATTCACAAGTAACGGAACAGACACATACACGGAACACACTCACTGTAATAAGAGAACTGCGATGACTGGGAATCGAACCCAGGTCAACTGCTTGGAAGGCAGCTATGCTCACCACTATACCACCATCGCTGCCTGAAACATCTACATTGTTGCAAAGTCGCCCAATTATATAGAAATTGAAACTGAAAAAAGTCCTTCTTGAAAGCAAAAGTCCCTTTGGTCTTTCCATCAACCAAATGTTCAGTAGGAGATTCAAGAGTCATGCTATTTGCGGCTAATGTAGCATTGAGCCCTAGCCTTGCAGAGACAAGGAGTAAGCTACTGAGTTCTGGCAAGGTCACTTCTCTCTAAATTCACAAGTAATGGAACAGACACATACACGGAACACACTCACTGTAATAAGAGAACTGCGATGACTGGGAATCGAACCCAGGTCAACTGCTTGGAAGGCAGCTATGCTCACCACTATACCACCATCGCTGCCTGAAACATCTACATTGTTGCAAAGTCGCCCAATTATATAGAAATTGAAACTGAAAAAAGTCCTTCTTGAAAGCAAAAGTCCCTTTGGTCTTTCCATCAACCAAATGTTCAGTAGGAGATTCAAGAGTCATGCTATTTGCTGCTAATGTAGCATTGAGCCATAGCCTTGTAGAGACAAGGAGTAAGCTACTGAGTTCTGGCAAGGTCACTTCTCTCTAAATTGACAAGTAACGGAACAGACACACACATGGAACACACTCACTGTAAGAAGAGAACTGCGATGACTGGGAATCGAACCCAGGTCAACTGCTTGGAAGGCAGCTATGCTCACCACTATACCACCATCGCTGCCTGAAACATCTACATTGTTGCAAAGTCGCCCAATTATATAGACATTGAAACTGAAAAAAACCCTGCATTTGAAAACATGCAAGGGGCTGCATTTTTTGGGGATTGGTATATTCACGTACCTGAGAGATGACACTATATTTTTCAGGAAATTGAGTTTGCCACTCTGGAAAGTAGTGACAGTGATTTCATCTTTTGCCACAAAGGTAATCTTCGATCTTTAACAAAAGTCCCTTTGCAATGATGATGATCCACCAAATGTTCAGTAGGAGATTCAAGAGTCATGCTATTTGCGGCTAATGTAGCATTGAGCCCTAGCCTTGCAGAGACAAGGAGTAAGCTACTGAGTTCTGGCAAGGTCACTTCTCTCTAAATTCACAAGTAACGGAACAGACACATACACGGAACACACTCACTGTAAGAAGAGAACTGCGATGACTGGGAATCGAACCCAGGTCAACTGCTTGGAAGGCAGCTATGCTCACCACTATACCACCATCGCTGCCTGAAACATCTACATTGTTGCAAAGTCGCCCAATTATATAGAAATTGAAACTGAAAAAAGTCCTTCTTGAAAGCAAAAGTCCCTTTGGTCTTTCCATCAACCAAATGTTCAGTAGGAGATTCAAGAGTCATGCTATTTGCGGCTAATGTAGCATTGAGCCATAGCCTTGCAGAGACAAGGAGTAAGCTACTGAGTTCTGGCAAGGTCACTTCTCTCTAAATTCACAAGTAACGGAACAGACACATACACGGAACACACTCACTGTAAGAAGAGAACTGCGATGACTGGGAATCGAACCCAGGTCAACTGCTTGGAAGGCAGCTATGCTCACCACTATACCACCATCGCTGCCTGAAACATCTACATTGTTGCAAAGTCGCCCAATTATATAGACATTGAAACTGAAAAAAACCCTGCATTTGAAAACATGCAAGGGGCTGCATTTTTTGGGGATTGGTATATTCACGTACCTGAGAGGTGACAAAATATTGTTCAGGAAATTGAGTTTGCCGCTCTGGAAAGTAGTGACAGTGATTTCATCTTTTGCCATAAAGGTAATCTTCGATCTTTAACAAAAGTCCCTTTGCAATGATGATGATCCACCAAATGTTCAGTAGGAGATTCAAGAGTCATGCTATTTGCGGCTAATGTAGCATTGAGCCCTAGCCTTGCAGAGACAAGGAGTAAGCTACTGAGTTCTGGCAAGGTCACTTCTCTCTAAATTCACAAGTAACGGAACAGACACATACACGGAACACACTCACTGTAAGAAGAGAACTGCGATGACTGGGAATCGAACCCAGGTCAACTGCTTGGAAGGCAGCTATGCTCACCACTATACCACCATCGCTGCCTGAAACATCTACATTGTTGCAAAGTCGCCCAATTATATAGAAATTGAAACTGAAAAAAGTCCTTCTTGAAAGCAAAAGTCCCTTTGGTCTTTCCATCAACCAAATGTTCAGTAGGAGATTCAAGAGTCATGCTATTTGCGGCTAATGTAGCATTGAGCTCTAGCCTTGCAGAGACAAGGAGTAAGCTACTGAGTTCTGGCAAGGTCACTTCTCTCTAAATTCACAAGTAACGGAACAGACACATACACGGAACACACTCACTGTAAGAAGAGAACTGCGATGACTGGGAATCGAACCCAGGTCAACTGCTTGGAAGGCAGCTATGCTCACCACTATACCACCATCGCTGCCTGAAACATCTACATTGTTGCAAAGTCGCCCAATTATATAGACATTGAAACTGAAAAAAACCCTGCATTTGAAAACATGCAAGGGGCTGCATTTTTTGGGGATTGGTATATTCACGTACCTGAGAGGTGACAAATATTGTTCAGGAAATTGAGTTTGCCGCTCTGGAAAGTAGTGACAGTGATTTCATCTTTTGCCATAAAGGTAATCTTCGATCTTTAACAAAGGTCCCTTTGCAATGATGGACTGTCATCCACCAAATGTTCAGTAGGAGATTCAAGAGTCATGCTATTTGCGGCTAATGTAGCATTGAGCCCTAGCCTTGCAGAGACAAGGAGTAAGCTACTGAGTTCTGGCAAGGTCACTTCTCTCTAAATTCACAAGTAACGGAACAGACACATACACGGAACACACTCACTGTAATAAGAGAACTGCGATGACTGGGAATCGAACCCAGGTCAACTGCTTGGAAGGCAGCTATGCTCACCACTATACCACCATCGCTGCCTGAAACATCTACATTGTTGCAAAGTCGCCCAATTATATAGAAATTGAAACTGAAAAAAGTCCTTCTGGAAAGCAAAAGTCCGTTTGGTCTTTCCATCAACCAAATGTTCAGTAGGAGATTCAAGAGTCATGCTATTTGCGGCTAATGTAGCATTGAGCCCTAGCCTTGCAGAGACAAGGAGTAAGCTACTGAGTTCTGGCAAGGTCACTTCTCTCTAAATTCACAAGTAATGGAACAGACACATACACGGAACACACTCACTGTAATAAGAGAACTGCGATGACTGGGAATCGAACCCAGGTCAACTGCTTGGAAGGCAGCTATGCTCACCACTATACCACCATCGCTGCCTGAAACATCTACATTGTTGCAAAGTCGCCCAATTATATAGAAATTGAAACTGAAAAAAGTCCTTCTTGAAAGCAAAAGTCCCTTTGGTCTTTCCATCAACCAAATGTTCAGTAGGAGATTCAAGAGTCATGCTATTTGCGGCTAATGTAGCATTGAGCTCTAGCCTTGCAGAGACAAGGAGTAAGCTACTGAGTTCTGGCAAGGTCACTTCTCTCTAAATTCACAAGTAACGGAACAGACACATACACGGAACACACTCACTGTAAGAAGAGAACTGCGATGACTGGGAATCGAACCCAGGTCAACTGCTTGGAAGGCAGCTATGCTCACCACTATACCACCATCGCTGCCTGAAACATCTACATTGTTGCAAAGTCGCCCAATTATATAGACATTGAAACTGAAAAAAACCCTGCATTTGAAAACATGCAAGGGGCTGCATTTTTTGGGGATTGGTATATTCACGTACCTGAGAGGTGACAAAATATTGTTCAGGAAATTGAGTTTGCCGCTCTGGAAAGTAGTGACAGTGATTTCATCTTTTGCCATAAAGGTAATCTTCGATCTTTAACAAAAGTCCCTTTGCAATGATGATGATCCACCAAATGTTCAGTAGGAGATTCAAGAGTCATGCTATTTGCGGCTAATGTAGCATTGAGCTCTAGCCTTGCAGAGACAAGGAGTAAGCTACTGAGTTCTGGCAAGGTCACTTCTCTCTAAATTCACAAGTAACTGGAACAGACACATACACGGAACACACTCACTGTAATAAGAGAACTGCGATGACTGGGAATCGAACCCAGGTCAACTGCTTGGAAGGCAGCTATGCTCACCACTATACCACCATCGCTGCCTGAAACATCTACATTGTTGCAAAGTCGCCCAATTATATAGAAATTGAAACTGAAAAAAGTCCTTCTTGAAAGCAAAAGTCCCTTTGGTCTTTCCATCAACCAAATGTTCAGTAGGAGATTCAAGAGTCATGCTATTTGCGGCTAATGTAGCATTGAGCCCTAGCCTTGCAGAGACAAGGAGTAAGCTACTGAGTTCTGGCAAGGTCACTTCTCTCTAAATTCACAAGTAACGGAACAGACACATACACGGAACACACTCACTGTAATAAGAGAACTGCGATGACTGGGAATCGAACCCAGGTCAACTGCTTGGAAGGCAGCTATGCTCACCACTATACCACCATCGCTGCCTGAAAGATCTACATTGTTGCAAAGTCGCCCAATTATATAGAAATTGAAACTGAAAAAAGTCCTTCTGGAAAGCAAAAGTCCGTTTGGTCTTTCCATCAACCAAATGTTCAGTAGGAGATTCAAGAGTCATGCTATTTGCGGCTAATGTAGCATTGAGCCCTAGCCTTGCAGAGACAAGGAGTAAGCTACTGAGTTCTGGCAAGGTCACTTCTCTCTAAATTCACAAGTAATGGAACAGACACATACACGGAACACACTCACTGTAATAAGAGAACTGCGATGACTGGGAATCGAACCCAGGTCAACTGCTTGGAAGGCAGCTATGCTCACCACTATACCACCATCGCTGCCTGAAACATCTACATTGTTGCAAAGTCGCCCAATTATATAGAAATTGAAACTGAAAAAAGTCCTTCTTGAAAGCAAAAGTCCCTTTGGTCTTTCCATCAACCAAATGTTCAGTAGGAGATTCAAGAGTCATGCTATTTGCGGCTAATGTAGCATTGAGCCCTAGCCTTGCAGAGACAAGGAGTAAGCTACTGAGTTCTGGCAAGGTCACTTCTCTCTAAATTCACAAGTAACGGAACAGACACATACACGGAACACACTCACTGTAAGAAGAGAACTGCGATGACTGGGAATCGAACCCAGGTCAACTGCTTGGAAGGCAGCTATGCTCACCACTATACCACCATCGCTGCCTGAAACATCTACATTGTTGCAAAGTCGCCCAATTATATAGACATTGAAACTGAAAAAAACCCTGCATTTGAAAACATGCAAGGGGCTGCATTTTTTGGGGATTGGTATATTCACGTACCTGAGAGGTGACAAAATATTGTTCAGGAAATTGAGTTTGCCGCTCTGGAAAGTAGTGACAGTGATTTCATCTTTTGCCATAAAGGTAATCTTCGATCTTTAACAAAAGTCCCTTTGCAATGATGATGATCCACCAAATGTTCAGTAGGAGATTCAAGAGTCATGCTATTTGCGGACTAATGTAGCATTGAGCTCTAGCCTTGCAGAGACAAGGAGTAAGCTACTGAGTTCTGGCAAGGTCACTTCTCTCTAAATTCACAAGTAACGGAACAGACACATACACGGAACACACTCACTGTAAGAAGAGAACTGCGATGACTGGGAATCGAACCCAGGTCAACTGCTTGGAAGGCAGCTATGCTCACCACTATACCACCATCGCTGCCTGAAAGATCTACATTGTTGCAAAGTCGCCCAATTATATAGAAATTGAAACTGAAAAAAGTCCTTCTGGAAAGCAAAAGTCCGTTTGGTCTTTCCATCAACCAAATGTTCAGTAGGAGATTCAAGAGTCATGCTATTTGCGGCTAATGTAGCATTGAGCCCTAGCCTTGCAGAGACAAGGAGTAAGCTACTGAGTTCTGGCAAGGTCACTTCTCTCTAAATTCACAAGTAATGGAACAGACACATACACGGAACACACTCACTGTAATAAGAGAACTGCGATGACTGGGAATCGAACCCAGGTCAACTGCTTGGAAGGCAGCTATGCTCACCACTATACCACCATCGCTGCCTGAAACATCTACATTGTTGCAAAGTCGCCCAATTATATAGAAATTGAAACTGAAAAAAGTCCTTCTTGAAAGCAAAAGTCCCTTTGGTCTTTCCATCAACCAAATGTTCAGTAGGAGATTCAAGAGTCATGCTATTTGCGGCTAATGTAGCATTGAGCTCTAGCCTTGCAGAGACAAGGAGTAAGCTACTGAGTTCTGGCAAGGTCACTTCTCTCTAAATTCACAAGTAACGGAACAGACACATACACGGAACACACTCACTGTAAGAAGAGAACTGCGATGACTGGGAATCGAACCCAGGTCAACTGCTTGGAAGGCAGCTATGCTCACCACTATACCACCATCGCTGCCTGAAACATCTACATTGTTGCAAAGTCGCCCAATTATATAGACATTGAAACTGAAAAAAACCCTGCATTTGAAAACATGCAAGGGGCTGCATTTTTTGGGGATTGGTATATTCACGTACCTGAGAGGTGACAAAATATTGTTCAGGAAATTGAGTTTGCCGCTCTGGAAAGTAGTGACAGTGATTTCATCTTTTGCCATAAAGGTAATCTTCGATCTTTAACAAAAGTCCCTTTGCAATGATGATGATCCACCAAATGTTCAGTAGGAGATTCAAGAGTCATGCTATTTGCGGCTAATGTAGCATTGAGCCCTAGCCTTGCAGAGACAAGGAGTAAGCTACTGAGTTCTGGCAAGGTCACTTCTCTCTAAATTCACAAGTAATGGAACAGACACATACACGGAACACACTCACTGTAATAAGAGAACTGCGATGACTGGGAATCGAACCCAGGTCAACTGCTTGGAAGGCAGCTATGCTCACCACTATACCACCATCGCTGCCTGAAAGATCTACATTGTTGCAAAGTCGCCCAATTATATAGAAATTGAAACTGAAAAAAGTCCTTCTGGAAAGCAAAAGTCCGTTTGGTCTTTCCATCAACCAAATGTTCAGTAGGAGATTCAAGAGTCATGCTATTTGCGGCTAATGTAGCATTGAGCCCTAGCCTTGCAGAGACAAGGAGTAAGCTACTGAGTTCTGGCAAGGTCACTTCTCTCTAAATTCACAAGTAATGGAACAGACACATACACGGAACACACTCACTGTAATAAGAGAACTGCGATGACTGGGAATCGAACCCAGGTCAACTGCTTGGAAGGCAGCTATGCTCACCACTATACCACCATCGCTGCCTGAAACATCTACATTGTTGCAAAGTCGCCCAATTATATAGAAATTGAAACTGAAAAAAGTCCTTCTTGAAAGCAAAAGTCCCTTTGGTCTTTCCATCAACCAAATGTTCAGTAGGAGATTCAAGAGTCATGCTATTTGCGGCTAATGTAGCATTGAGCCCTAGCCTTGCAGAGACAAGGAGTAAGCTACTGAGTTCTGGCAAGGTCACTTCTCTCTAAATTCACAAGTAATGGAACAGACACATACACGGAACACACTCACTGTAATAAGAGAACTGCGATGACTGGGAATCGAACCCAGGTCAACTGCTTGGAAGGCAGCTATGCTCACCACTATACCACCATCGCTGCCTGAAACATCTACATTGTTGCAAAGTCGCCCAATTATATAGAAATTGAAACTGAAAAAAGTCCTTCTTGAAAGCAAAAGTCCCTTTGGTCTTTCCATCAACCAAATGTTCAGTAGGAGATTCAAGAGTCATGCTATTTGCGGCTAATGTAGCATTGAGCCCTAGCCTTGCAGAGACAAGGAGTAAGCTACTGAGTTCTGGCAAGGTCACTTCTCTCTAAATTCACAAGTAACGGAACAGACACATACACGGAACACACTCACTGTAAGAAGAGAACTGCGATGACTGGGAATCGAACCCAGGTCAACTGCTTGGAAGGCAGCTATGCTCACCACTATACCACCATCGCTGCCTGAAACATCTACATTGTTGCAAAGTCGCCCAATTATATAGACATTGAAACTGAAAAAAACCCTGCATTTGAAAACATGCAAGGGGCTGCATTTTTTGGGGATTGGTCTATTCACGTACCTGAGAGGTGACAAAATATTGTTCAGGAAATTGAGTTTGCCGCTCTGGAAAGTAGTGACAGTGATTTCATCTTTTGCCATAAAGGTAATCTTCGATCTTTAACAAAAGTCCCTTTGCAATGATGATGATCCACCAAATGTTCAGTAGGAGATTCAAGAGTCATGCTATTTGCGACTAATGTAGCATTGAGCCCTAGCCTTGCAGAGACAAGGAGTAAGCTACTGAGTTCTGGCAAGGTCACTTCTCTCTAAATTCACAAGTAATGGAACAGACACATACACGGAACACACTCACTGTAATAAGAGAACTGCGATGACTGGGAATCGAACCCAGGTCAACTGCTTGGAAGGCAGCTATGCTCACCACTATACCACCATCGCTGCCTGAAAGATCTACATTGTTGCAAAGTCGCCCAATTATATAGAAATTGAAACTGAAAAAAGTCCTTCTGGAAAGCAAAAGTCCGTTTGGTCTTTCCATCAACCAAATGTTCAGTAGGAGATTCAAGAGTCATGCTATTTGCGGCTAATGTAGCATTGAGCCCTAGCCTTGCAGAGACAAGGAGTAAGCTACTGAGTTCTGGCAAGGTCACTTCTCTCTAAATTCACAAGTAATGGAACAGACACATACACGGAACACACTCACTGTAATAAGAGAACTGCGATGACTGGGAATCGAACCCAGGTCAACTGCTTGGAAGGCAGCTATGCTCACCACTATACCACCATCGCTGCCTGAAACATCTACATTGTTGCAAAGTCGCCCAATTATATAGAAATTGAAACTGAAAAAAGTCCTTCTTGAAAGCAAAAGTCCCTTTGGTCTTTCCATCAACCAAATGTTCAGTAGGAGATTCAAGAGTCATGCTATTTGCGGCTAATGTAGCATTGAGCCCTAGCCTTGCAGAGACAAGGAGTAAGCTACTGAGTTCTGGCAAGGTCACTTCTCTCTAAATTCACAAGTAATGGAACAGACACATACACGGAACACACTCACTGTAATAAGAGAACTGCGATGACTGGGAATCGAACCCAGGTCAACTGCTTGGAAGGCAGCTATGCTCACCACTATACCACCATCGCTGCCTGAAACATCTACATTGTTGCAAAGTCGCCCAATTATATAGAAATTGAAACTGAAAAAAGTCCTTCTTGAAAGCAAAAGTCCCGTTTGGTCTTTCCATCAACCAAATGTTCAGTAGGAGATTCAAGAGTCATGCTATTTGCGGCTAATGTAGCATTGAGCCCTAGCCTTGCAGAGACAAGGAGTAAGCTACTGAGTTCTGGCAAGGTCACTTCTCTCTAAATTCACAAGTAATGGAACAGACACATACACGGAACACACTCACTGTAATAAGAGAACTGCGATGACTGGGAATCGAACCCAGGTCAACTGCTTGGAAGGCAGCTATGCTCACCACTATACCACCATCGCTGCCTGAAACATCTACATTGTTGCAAAGTCGCCCAATTATATAGAAATTGAAACTGAAAAAAGTCCTTCTTGAAAGCAAAAGTCCCTTTGGTCTTTCCATCAACCAAATGTTCAGTAGGAGATTCAAGAGTCATGCTATTTGCGGCTAATGTAGCATTGAGCTCTAGCCTTGCAGAGACAAGGAGTAAGCTACTGAGTTCTGGCAAGGTCACTTCTCTCTAAATTCACAAGTAACGGAACAGACACATACACGGAACACACTCACTGTAAGAAGAGAACTGCGATGACTGGGAATCGAACCCAGGTCAACTGCTTGGAAGGCAGCTATGCTCACCACTATACCACCATCGCTGCCTGAAACATCTACATTGTTGCAAAGTCGCCCAATTATATAGACATTGAAACTGAAAAAAACCCTGCATTTGAAAACATGCAAGGGGCTGCATTTTTTGGGGATTGGTCTATTCACGTACCTGAGAGGTGACAAAATATTGTTCAGGAAATTGAGTTTGCCGCTCTGGAAAGTAGTGACAGTGATTTCATCTTTTGCCATAAAGGTAATCTTCGATCTTTAACAAAAGTCCCTTTGCAATGATGATGATCCACCAAATGTTCAGTAGGAGATTCAAGAGTCATGCTATTTGCGACTAATGTAGCATTGAGCCCTAGCCTTGCAGAGACAAGGAGTAAGCTACTGAGTTCTGGCAAGGTCACTTCTCTCTAAATTCACAAGTAACGGAACAGACACATACACACTCACTGTAATAAGAGAACTGCGATGACTGGGAATCGAACCCAGGTCAACTGCTTGGAAGGCAGCTATGCTCACCACTATACCACCATCGCTGCCTGAAAGATCTACATTGTTGCAAAGTCGCCCAATTATATAGAAATTGAAACTGAAAAAAGTCCTTCTGGAAAGCAAAAGTCCGTTTGGTCTTTCCATCAACCAAATGTTCAGTAGGAGATTCAAGAGTCATGCTATTTGCGGCTAATGTAGCATTGAGCCCTAGCCTTGCAGAGACAAGGAGTAAGCTACTGAGTTCTGGCAAGGTCACTTCTCTCTAAATTCACAAGTAATGGAACAGACACATACACGGAACACACTCACTGTAATAAGAGAACTGCGATGACTGGGAATCGAACCCAGGTCAACTGCTTGGAAGGCAGCTATGCTCACCACTATACCACCATCGCTGCCTGAAACATCTACATTGTTGCAAAGTCGCCCAATTATATAGAAATTGAAACTGAAAAAAGTCCTTCTTGAAAGCAAAAGTCCCTTTGGTCTTTCCATCAACCAAATGTTCAGTAGGAGATTCAAGAGTCATGCTATTTGCGGCTAATGTAGCATTGAGCTCTAGCCTTGCAGAGACAAGGAGTAAGCTACTGAGTTCTGGCAAGGTCACTTCTCTCTAAATTCACAAGTAACGGAACAGACACATACACGGAACACACTCACTGTAAGAAGAGAACTGCGATGACTGGGAATCGAACCCAGGTCAACTGCTTGGAAGGCAGCTATGCTCACCACTATACCACCATCGCTGCCTGAAACATCTACATTGTTGCAAAGTCGCCCAATTATATAGACATTGAAACTGAAAAAAACCCTGCATTTGAAAACATGCAAGGGGCTGCATTTTTTGGGGATTGGTCTATTCACGTACCTGAGAGGTGACAAAATATTGTTCAGGAAATTGAGTTTGCCGCTCTGGAAAGTAGTGACAGTGATTTCATCTTTTGCCATAAAGGTAATCTTCGATCTTTAACAAAAGTCCCTTTGCAATGATGATGATCCACCAAATGTTCAGTAGGAGATTCAAGAGTCATGCTATTTGCGACTAATGTAGCATTGAGCCCTAGCCTTGCAGAGACAAGGAGTAAGCTACTGAGTTCTGGCAAGGTCACTTCTCTCTAAATTCACAAGTAATGGAACAGACACATACACGGAACACACTCACTGTAATAAGAGAACTGCGATGACTGGGAATCGAACCCAGGTCAACTGCTTGGAAGGCAGCTATGCTCACCACTATACCACCATCGCTGCCTGAAAGATCTACATTGTTGCAAAGTCGCCCAATTATATAGAAATTGAAACTGAAAAAAGTCCTTCTGGAAAGCAAAAGTCCGTTTGGTCTTTCCATCAACCAAATGTTCAGTAGGAGATTCAAGAGTCATGCTATTTGCGGCTAATGTAGCATTGAGCCCTAGCCTTGCAGAGACAAGGAGTAAGCTACTGAGTTCTGGCAAGGTCACTTCTCTCTAAATTCACAAGTAATGGAACAGACACATACACGGAACACACTCACTGTAATAAGAGAACTGCGATGACTGGGAATCGAACCCAGGTCAACTGCTTGGAAGGCAGCTATGCTCACCACTATACCACCATCGCTGCCTGAAACATCTACATTGTTGCAAAGTCGCCCAATTATATAGAAATTGAAACTGAAAAAAGTCCTTCTTGAAAGCAAAAGTCCCTTTGGTCTTTCCATCAACCAAATGTTCAGTAGGAGATTCAAGAGTCATGCTATTTGCGGCTAATGTAGCATTGAGCTCTAGCCTTGCAGAGACAAGGAGTAAGCTACTGAGTTCTGGCAAGGTCACTTCTCTCTAAATTCACAAGTAACGGAACAGACACATACACGGAACACACTCACTGTAAGAAGAGAACTGCGATGACTGGGAATCGAACCCAGGTCAACTGCTTGGAAGGCAGCTATGCTCACCACTATACCACCATCGCTGCCTGAAACATCTACATTGTTGCAAAGTCGCCCAATTATATAGACATTGAAACTGAAAAAAACCCTGCATTTGAAAACATGCAAGGGGCTGCATTTTTTGGGGATTGGTATATTCACGTACCTGAGAGGTGACAAAATATTGTTCAGGAAATTGAGTTTGCCGCTCTGGAAAGTAGTGACAGTGATTTCATCTTTTGCCATAAAGGTAATCTTCGATCTTTAACAAAAGTCCCTTTGCAATGATGATGATCCACCAAATGTTCAGTAGGAGATTCAAGAGTCATGCTATTTGCGGCTAATGTAGCATTGAGCTCTAGCCTTGCAGAGACAAGGAGTAAGCTACTGAGTTCTGGCAAGGTCACTTCTCTCTAAATTCACAAGTAATGGAACAGACACATACACGGAACACACTCACTGTAATAAGAGAACTGCGATGACTGGGAATCGAACCCAGGTCAACTGCTTGGAAGGCAGCTATGCTCACCACTATACCACCATCGCTGCCTGAAACATCTACATTGTTGCAAAGTCGCCCAATTATATAGAAATTGAAACTGAAAAAAGTCCTTCTTGAAAGCAAAAGTCCCTTTGGTCTTTCCATCAACCAAATGTTCAGTAGGAGATTCAAGAGTCATGCTATTTGCGGCTAATGTAGCATTGAGCCCTAGCCTTGCAGAGACAAGGAGTAAGCTACTGAGTTCTGGCAAGGTCACTTCTCTCTAAATTCACAAGTAACGGAACAGACACATACACACTCACTGTAATAAGAGAACTGCGATGACTGGGAATCGAACCCAGGTCAACTGCTTGGAAGGCAGCTATGCTCACCACTATACCACCATCGCTGCCTGAAAGATCTACATTGTTGCAAAGTCGCCCAATTATATAGAAATTGAAACTGAAAAAAGTCCTTCTGGAAAGCAAAAGTCCGTTTGGTCTTTCCATCAACCAAATGTTCAGTAGGAGATTCAAGAGTCATGCTATTTGCGGCTAATGTAGCATTGAGCCCTAGCCTTGCAGAGACAAGGAGTAAGCTACTGAGTTCTGGCAAGGTCACTTCTCTCTAAATTCACAAGTAATGGAACAGACACATACACGGAACACACTCACTGTAATAAGAGAACTGCGATGACTGGGAATCGAACCCAGGTCAACTGCTTGGAAGGCAGCTATGCTCACCACTATACCACCATCGCTGCCTGAAACATCTACATTGTTGCAAAGTCGCCCAATTATATAGAAATTGAAACTGAAAAAAGTCCTTCTTGAAAGCAAAAGTCCCTTTGGTCTTTCCATCAACCAAATGTTCAGTAGGAGATTCAAGAGTCATGCTATTTGCGGCTAATGTAGCATTGAGCTCTAGCCTTGCAGAGACAAGGAGTAAGCTACTGAGTTCTGGCAAGGTCACTTCTCTCTAAATTCACAAGTAACGGAACAGACACATACACGGAACACACTCACTGTAAGAAGAGAACTGCGATGACTGGGAATCGAACCCAGGTCAACTGCTTGGAAGGCAGCTATGCTCACCACTATACCACCATCGCTGCCTGAAACATCTACATTGTTGCAAAGTCGCCCAATTATATAGACATTGAAACTGAAAAAAACCCTGCATTTGAAAACATGCAAGGGGCTGCATTTTTTGGGGATTGGTCTATTCACGTACCTGAGAGGTGACAAAATATTGTTCAGGAAATTGAGTTTGCCGCTCTGGAAAGTAGTGACAGTGATTTCATCTTTTGCCATAAAGGTAATCTTCGATCTTTAACAAAAGTCCCTTTGCAATGATGATGATCCACCAAATGTTCAGTAGGAGATTCAAGAGTCATGCTATTTGCGACTAATGTAGCATTGAGCCCTAGCCTTGCAGAGACAAGGAGTAAGCTACTGAGTTCTGGCAAGGTCACTTCTCTCTAAATTCACAAGTAATGGAACAGACACATACACGGAACACACTCACTGTAATAAGAGAACTGCGATGACTGGGAATCGAACCCAGGTCAACTGCTTGGAAGGCAGCTATGCTCACCACTATACCACCATCGCTGCCTGAAAGATCTACATTGTTGCAAAGTCGCCCAATTATATAGAAATTGAAACTGAAAAAAGTCCTTCTGGAAAGCAAAAGTCCGTTTGGTCTTTCCATCAACCAAATGTTCAGTAGGAGATTCAAGAGTCATGCTATTTGCGGCTAATGTAGCATTGAGCCCTAGCCTTGCAGAGACAAGGAGTAAGCTACTGAGTTCTGGCAAGGTCACTTCTCTCTAAATTCACAAGTAATGGAACAGACACATACACGGAACACACTCACTGTAATAAGAGAACTGCGATGACTGGGAATCGAACCCAGGTCAACTGCTTGGAAGGCAGCTATGCTCACCACTATACCACCATCGCTGCCTGAAACATCTACATTGTTGCAAAGTCGCCCAATTATATAGAAATTGAAACTGAAAAAAGTCCTTCTTGAAAGCAAAAGTCCCTTTGGTCTTTCCATCAACCAAATGTTCAGTAGGAGATTCAAGAGTCATGCTATTTGCGGCTAATGTAGCATTGAGCTCTAGCCTTGCAGAGACAAGGAGTAAGCTACTGAGTTCTGGCAAGGTCACTTCTCTCTAAATTCACAAGTAACGGAACAGACACATACACGGAACACACTCACTGTAAGAAGAGAACTGCGATGACTGGGAATCGAACCCAGGTCAACTGCTTGGAAGGCAGCTATGCTCACCACTATACCACCATCGCTGCCTGAAACATCTACATTGTTGCAAAGTCGCCCAATTATATAGACATTGAAACTGAAAAAAACCCTGCATTTGAAAACATGCAAGGGGCTGCATTTTTTGGGGATTGGTATATTCACGTACCTGAGAGGTGACAAAATATTGTTCAGGAAATTGAGTTTGCCGCTCTGGAAAGTAGTGACAGTGATTTCATCTTTTGCCATAAAGGTAATCTTCGATCTTTAACAAAAGTCCCTTTGCAATGATGATGATCCACCAAATGTTCAGTAGGAGATTCAAGAGTCATGCTATTTGCGGCTAATGTAGCATTGAGCTCTAGCCTTGCAGAGACAAGGAGTAAGCTACTGAGTTCTGGCAAGGTCACTTCTCTCTAAATTCACAAGTAATGGAACAGACACATACACGGAACACACTCACTGTAATAAGAGAACTGCGATGACTGGGAATCGAACCCAGGTCAACTGCTTGGAAGGCAGCTATGCTCACCACTATACCACCATCGCTGCCTGAAACATCTACATTGTTGCAAAGTCGCCCAATTATATAGAAATTGAAACTGAAAAAAGTCCTTCTTGAAAGCAAAAGTCCCTTTGGTCTTTCCATCAACCAAATGTTCAGTAGGAGATTCAAGAGTCATGCTATTTGCGACTAATGTAGCATTGAGCCCTAGCCTTGCAGAGACAAGGAGTAAGCTACTGAGTTCTGGCAAGGTCACTTCTCTCTAAATTCACAAGTAACGGAACAGACACATACACACTCACTGTAATAAGAGAACTGCGATGACTGGGAATCGAACCCAGGTCAACTGCTTGGAAGGCAGCTATGCTCACCACTATACCACCATCGCTGCCTGAAAGATCTACATTGTTGCAAAGTCGCCCAATTATATAGAAATTGAAACTGAAAAAAGTCCTTCTGGAAAGCAAAAGTCCGTTTGGTCTTTCCATCAACCAAATGTTCAGTAGGAGATTCAAGAGTCATGCTATTTGCGGCTAATGTAGCATTGAGCCCTAGCCTTGCAGAGACAAGGAGTAAGCTACTGAGTTCTGGCAAGGTCACTTCTCTCTAAATTCACAAGTAATGGAACAGACACATACACGGAACACACTCACTGTAATAAGAGAACTGCGATGACTGGGAATCGAACCCAGGTCAACTGCTTGGAAGGCAGCTATGCTCACCACTATACCACCATCGCTGCCTGAAACATCTACATTGTTGCAAAGTCGCCCAATTATATAGAAATTGAAACTGAAAAAAGTCCTTCTTGAAAGCAAAAGTCCCTTTGGTCTTTCCATCAACCAAATGTTCAGTAGGAGATTCAAGAGTCATGCTATTTGCGGCTAATGTAGCATTGAGCTCTAGCCTTGCAGAGACAAGGAGTAAGCTACTGAGTTCTGGCAAGGTCACTTCTCTCTAAATTCACAAGTAACGGAACAGACACATACACGGAACACACTCACTGTAAGAAGAGAACTGCGATGACTGGGAATCGAACCCAGGTCAACTGCTTGGAAGGCAGCTATGCTCACCACTATACCACCATCGCTGCCTGAAACATCTACATTGTTGCAAAGTCGCCCAATTATATAGACATTGAAACTGAAAAAAACCCTGCATTTGAAAACATGCAAGGGGCTGCATTTTTTGGGGATTGGTCTATTCACGTACCTGAGAGGTGACAAAATATTGTTCAGGAAATTGAGTTTGCCGCTCTGGAAAGTAGTGACAGTGATTTCATCTTTTGCCATAAAGGTAATCTTCGATCTTTAACAAAAGTCCCTTTGCAATGATGATGATCCACCAAATGTTCAGTAGGAGATTCAAGAGTCATGCTATTTGCGACTAATGTAGCATTGAGCCCTAGCCTTGCAGAGACAAGGAGTAAGCTACTGAGTTCTGGCAAGGTCACTTCTCTCTAAATTCACAAGTAATGGAACAGACACATACACGGAACACACTCACTGTAATAAGAGAACTGCGATGACTGGGAATCGAACCCAGGTCAACTGCTTGGAAGGCAGCTATGCTCACCACTATACCACCATCGCTGCCTGAAAGATCTACATTGTTGCAAAGTCGCCCAATTATATAGAAATTGAAACTGAAAAAAGTCCTTCTGGAAAGCAAAAGTCCGTTTGGTCTTTCCATCAACCAAATGTTCAGTAGGAGATTCAAGAGTCATGCTATTTGCGGCTAATGTAGCATTGAGCCCTAGCCTTGCAGAGACAAGGAGTAAGCTACTGAGTTCTGGCAAGGTCACTTCTCTCTAAATTCACAAGTAATGGAACAGACACATACACGGAACACACTCACTGTAATAAGAGAACTGCGATGACTGGGAATCGAACCCAGGTCAACTGCTTGGAAGGCAGCTATGCTCACCACTATACCACCATCGCTGCCTGAAACATCTACATTGTTGCAAAGTCGCCCAATTATATAGAAATTGAAACTGAAAAAAGTCCTTCTTGAAAGCAAAAGTCCCTTTGGTCTTTCCATCAACCAAATGTTCAGTAGGAGATTCAAGAGTCATGCTATTTGCGGCTAATGTAGCATTGAGCTCTAGCCTTGCAGAGACAAGGAGTAAGCTACTGAGTTCTGGCAAGGTCACTTCTCTCTAAATTCACAAGTAACGGAACAGACACATACACGGAACACACTCACTGTAAGAAGAGACCTGCGATGACTGGGAATCGAACCCAGGTCAACTGCTTGGAAGGCAGCTATGCTCACCACTATACCACCATCGCTGCCTGAAACATCTACATTGTTGCAAAGTCGCCCAATTATATAGACATTGAAACTGAAAAAAACCCTGCATTTGAAAACATGCAAGGGGCTGCATTTTTTGGGGATTGGTCTATTCACGTACCTGAGAGGTGACAAAATATTGTTCAGGAAATTGAGTTTGCCGCTCTGGAAAGTAGTGACAGTGATTTCATCTTTTGCCATAAAGGTAATCTTCGATCTTTAACAAAAGTCCCTTTGCAATGATGATGATCCACCAAATGTTCAGTAGGAGATTCAAGAGTCATGCTATTTGCGACTAATGTAGCATTGAGCCCTAGCCTTGCAGAGACAAGGAGTAAGCTACTGAGTTCTGGCAAGGTCACTTCTCTCTAAATTCACAAGTAATGGAACAGACACATACACGGAACACACTCACTGTAATAAGAGAACTGCGATGACTGGGAATCGAACCCAGGTCAACTGCTTGGAAGGCAGCTATGCTCACCACTATACCACCATCGCTGCCTGAAAGATCTACATTGTTGCAAAGTCGCCCAATTATATAGAAATTGAAACTGAAAAAAGTCCTTCTGGAAAGCAAAAGTCCGTTTGGTCTTTCCATCAACCAAATGTTCAGTAGGAGATTCAAGAGTCATGCTATTTGCGGCTAATGTAGCATTGAGCCCTAGCCTTGCAGAGACAAGGAGTAAGCTACTGAGTTCTGGCAAGGTCACTTCTCTCTAAATTCACAAGTAATGGAACAGACACATACACGGAACACACTCACTGTAATAAGAGAACTGCGATGACTGGGAATCGAACCCAGGTCAACTGCTTGGAAGGCAGCTATGCTCACCACTATACCACCATCGCTGCCTGAAACATCTACATTGTTGCAAAGTCGCCCAATTATATAGAAATTGAAACTGAAAAAAGTCCTTCTTGAAAGCAAAAGTCCCTTTGGTCTTTCCATCAACCAAATGTTCAGTAGGAGATTCAAGAGTCATGCTATTTGCGGCTAATGTAGCATTGAGCTCTAGCCTTGCAGAGACAAGGAGTAAGCTACTGAGTTCTGGCAAGGTCACTTCTCTCTAAATTCACAAGTAACGGAACAGACACATACACGGAACACACTCACTGTAAGAAGAGAACTGCGATGACTGGGAATCGAACCCAGGTCAACTGCTCGGAAGGCAGCTATGCTCACCACTATACCACCATCGCTGCCTGAAACATCTACATTGTTGCAAAGTCGCCCAATTATATAGACATTGAAACTGAAAAAAACCCTGCATTTGAAAACATGCAAGGGGCTGCATTTTTTGGGGATTGGTATATTCACGTACCTGAGAGGTGACAAAATATTGTTCAGGAAATTGAGTTTGCCGCTCTGGAAAGTAGTGACAGTGATTTCATCTTTTGCCATAAAGGTAATCTTCGATCTTTAACAAAAGTCCCTTTGCAATGATGATGATCCACCAAATGTTCAGTAGGAGATTCAAGAGTCATGCTATTTGCGGCTAATGTAGCATTGAGCTCTAGCCTTGCAGAGACAAGGAGTAAGCTACTGAGTTCTGGCAAGGTCACTTCTCTCTAAATTCACAAGTAACGGAACAGAAACATACACGGAACACACTCACTGTAAGAAGAGAACTGCGAAGACTGGGAATCGAACCCAGGTCAACTGCTTGGAAGGCAGCTACTCTCACCACTATACCACCATCGCTGCCTGAAACATCTACATTGTTGCAAAGTCGCCCAATTATATAGAAATTGAAACTGAAAAAAGTCCTTCTGGAAAGCAAAAGTCCCTTTGGTCTTTCCATCAACCAAATGTTCAGTAGGAGATTCAAGAGTCATGCTATTTGCGGCTAATGTAGCATTGAGCCCTAGCCTTGCAGAGACAAGGAGTAAGCTACTGAGTTCTGGCAAGGTCACTTCTGTCTAAATTCACAAGTAACGGAACAGACACACACACGGAACACACTCACTGTAAGAAGAGAACTGCGATGACTGGGAATCGAACCCAGGTCAACTGCTTGGAAGGCAGCTATGCTCACCACTATACCACCATCGCTGCCTGAAACATCTACATTGTTGCAAAGTCGCCCAATTATATAGACATTGAAACTGAAAAAAACCCTGCATTTGAAAACATGCAAGGGGCTGCATTTTTTGGGGATTGGTATATTCACGTACCTGAGAGATGACACTATATTTTTCAGGAAATTGAGTTTGCCACTCTGGAAAGTAGTGACAGTGATTTCATCTTTTGCCACAAAGGTAATCTTCGATCTTTAACAAAAGTCCCTTTGCAATGATGGTCTTTCCATCCACCAAATGTTCAGTAGGAGATTCAAGAGTCATGCTATTGGCTGCTAATGTAGAATTGAGCCCTAGCCTTGCAGAGACAAGGAGTAAGCTACTGAGTTCTGGCAAGGTCACTTCTCTCTAAATTCACAAGTAACGGAACAGAAACATACACGGAACACACTCACTGTAAGAAGAGAACTGCGAAGACTGGGAATCGAACCCAGGTCAACTGCTTGGAAGGCAGCTACTCTCACCACTATACCACCATCACTGCCTGAAACATCTACATTGTTGCAAAGTCGCCCAATTATATAGAAATTGAAACTGAAAAAAGTCCTTCTGGAAAGCAAAAGTCCCTTTGGTCTTTCCATCAACCAAATGTTCAGTAGGAGATTCAAGAGTCATGCTATTTGTGGCTAATGTAGCATTGAGCCATAGCCTTGCAGAGACAAGGAGTAAGCTACTGAGTTCTGGCAAGGTCACTTCTGTCTAAATTCACAAGTAACGGAACAGACACACACACGGAACACACTCACTGTAAGAAGAGAACTGCGATGACTGGGAATCAAACCCAGGTCAACTGCTTGGAAGGCAGCTATGCTCACCACTATACCACCATCGCTGCCTGAAACATCTACATTGTTGCAAAGTCGCCCAATTATATAGACATTGAAACTGAAAAAAACCCTGCATTTGAAAACATGCAAGGGGCTGCATTTTTTGGGGATTGGTATATTCACGTACCTGAGAGATGACACTATATTTTTCAGGAAATTGAGTTTGCCACTCTGGAAAGTAGTGACAGTGATTTCATCTTTTGCCACAAAGGTAATCTTCGATCTTTAACAAAAGTCCCTTTGCAATGATGATGATCCACCAAATGTTCAGTAGGAGATTCAAGAGTCATGCTATTTGCGGCTAATGTAGCATTGAGCCCTAGCCTTGCAGAGACAAGGAGTAAGCTACTGAGTTCTGGCAAGGTCACTTCTCTCTAAATTCACAAGTAACGGAACAGACACATACACGGAACACACTCACTGTAAGAAGAGAACTGCGATGACTGGGAATCGAACCCAGGTCAACTGCTTGGAAGGCAGCTATGCTCACCACTATACCACCATCGCTGCCTGAAACATCTACATTGTTGCAAAGTCGCCCAATTATATAGACATTGAAACTGAAAAAAACCCTGCATTTGAAAACATGCAAGGGGCTGCATTTTTTGGGGATTGGTATATTCACGTACCTGAGAGATGACACTATATTTTTCAGGAAATTGAGTTTGCCACTCTGGAAAGTAGTGACAGTGATTTCATCTTTTGCCATAAAGGTAATCTTCGATCTTTAACAAAAGTCCCTTTGCAATGATGGACTGTCCATCCACCAAATGTTCAGTAGGAGATTCAAGAGTCATGGTATTTGCTGCTAATGTAGCATTGAGCCAAAGCCTTGTAGAGACAAGGAGTAAGCTACTGAGTTCTGGCAAGGCCACTTCTCTCTAAATTGACAAGTAACGGAACAGACACACACACTGTAAGAAGAGAACTGCGATGACTGGGAATCGAACCGAGGTCAACTGCTAGGAAGGCAGCTTTGCTCACCACTATACCACCATCGCTGCCTGAAACATCTACATTGTTGCAAAGTCGCCCAATTATATAGAAATTGAAACTGAAAAAAGTCCTTCTGGAAAGCAAAAGTCCCTTTGGTCTTTCCATCAACCAAATGTTCAGTAGGAGATTCAAGAGTCATGCTATTTGCTGCTAATGTAGCATTGAGCCATAGCCTTGTAGAGACAAGGAGTAAGCTACTGAGTTCTGGCAAGGCCACTTCTCTCTAAATTGACAAGTAACGGAACAGACACACACATGGAACACACTCACTGTAAGAAGAGAACTGCGATGACTGTGAATTCAACCCAGGTCAACTGCTTGGAAGGCAGCTATGCTCACCACTATACCACCATCACTGCCTGAAATCATCTACATTGTTGCAAAGTCGCCCAATTATATAGAAATTGAAACTGAAAAAAGTCCTTCTTGAAAGCAAAAGTCCCTTTGCAATGATGGTCTTTCCATCAACCAAATGTTCAGTAGGAGATTCAAGAGTCATGCTATTGGCTGCTAATGTAGAATTGAGCCCTAGCCTTGTAGAGACAAGGAGTAAGCTACTGAGTTCTGGCAAGGCCACTTCTCTCTAAATTCACAAGTAACGGAACAGACACACACATGGAACACACTCACTGTAAGAAGAGAACTGCGATGACTGGGAATCGAACCCAGGTCAACTGCTTGGAAGGCAGCTATGCTCACCACTATACCACCATTGCTGCCTGAAACATCTACATTGTTGCAAAGTCGCCCAATTATATAGACATTGAAACTGAAAAAAACCCTGCATTTGAAAACATGCAAGGGGCTGCACTGTTGGGGATTGGTATCTTCACGTACCTGAGAGATGACACAATATTGCTCAGGTAATTGAGATCACCTTCTGGAAATTAGTGACAGTGATTTCATCTTTTGCCACAAAGGTAATCTTGGATCTTTAGCAAAAGTCCCTTTGCAATGATGGACTGTCCATCCACCAAATGTTCAGTCGGAGATTCAAGAGTCATGCTATTTGCGGCTAATGTAGCATTGAGCCCTAGCCTTGCAGAGACAAGGAGTAAAATACTGAGTTCTGGCAAGGTCACTTCTCTCTAAATTCACAAGTAACGGAACAGACACACACACGGAACTCACTCACTGTAAGAAGAAAACTGCGATGACTGGGAATCGAATCCAGGTCACAATATTGTTCAGGAAATTGAGTTTGCCACTCTGGAAAGTAGTGACAGTGATTTCATCTTTTGCCACAAAGGTAATTTTGGATCGTTAGCCAAAGTCCTTGTGCAATGATGGACTGGCCATCATTGTACCAGTGTTTCAAAACATAATAATGGTGCTGTTGTTTAAAAGCATCTGTTGTTTAATATTTTTTAGTAGCCTTATTTTAAAACATTTTTATTGAATAAAAAGAAGCCTATAATAAAACTACATACTAGGTTGTGGATGTTCAAGGAAGACGAAATATTATTTAACTATAAATAGAGTTTACTTGAAATATTCTCTGTAAAATCTACTTAGAAATGATGTGAGGAAATTGTTACCTAGCTTTCTTTTTAAAGTAAATCACACTCCACCTTTTCTTCAGTGTACCTTTCAGTTATCTAGAAATAATATCACCAATAACAATTTAGTATTCTCCATAGCTATGGTATACAATAAGCTTCCTTATAGCTACAGATAAATCTTTCCACCCAATAAAATCTTTAACATATCTTGAAAAATTACTCTAGCTATTGTACATCATTGTATACAATATCTAAAGTAATTTCTCTTTGTTATGTATTTTATAAACAATGATCCTTCATGAAAACAAATAATTTTAAATCTTTGCACCCATTTATATCTTTAAGATATTTAAGATATTCATTCATATAAATGGTTTATCTTTCATAAATAACAAATGATCCAATTGTGTGTATGTGGGCAATGTCCATGAGTTTGTTAGATAAATAACTGTTTTAATCTGTGTTGTGAAGTGTGCAAAAACTCTTCATGTTGCAATATTAATAGAACCTGACCTTATAAGTAAAATGATCAAAAGTGGTCCCGCAAGAATGAATGATCAACGTTGATGAAGACAAGAATATAATCAACCTTTTGCTTCCTAAAAGATTCCCATCTGCAATTTGATAAAGAAAAGTTCTTGTGAAATGTTTAAAACAGAAGTCATCATGCCATGAAGTAAAAAGTCAGTATCCCTTGGAGGATCATTTTAAATGTAATCTGGTGGATTTAGTCATTTTTTTAATATTATTTTGAGAGCAGTCAGATTAGGCTAATCTTTATGATCTCCATGAAAGGTAATTAATTATTTATTGCCTTTGATCAAATGCTTGATATCTCGAAGGGTGGCAGAAATTAAGCTTTAAAGGGGCACTTCATCAAAAATGCATTATCGTTTTTGAAGTGTTTTTGGGATCTTAGTCTCTTTAATCTCTTACAGAGAATTTGTTGGGCTGTGTAAGAAGTAGCAAGTCAGTGGTCATTGAAAAAAACATTGACTTGAAATATATTGTGTTGTATAATGTTTTCCCCTCCACAGGCACTGTTCAAATTAGGTGGGTGAAAATAACACTTTTTTATATAATGCAACAAGTCAACCTGAATGAGAGAGCTGAATGTGAGCAGTGTTAGCTGTGGTATTTTGTCAAGCATGTGCTGCAATAGTAGGGTGCATGAATATCAGTGACTCTAGAAAGTATCGCCTCAAATCAGACTCAGACTTTGGTAAATGTTAGGACTTCAATCAATAATTGTTGCTTGCACATTTTAACATTTATATACATTCTTAATGTGATAGTTTGATACATAAAAGTTTAGTGTTTTCAAATTCTTCTCACCCTATTTCTAAAGGAGACGCCAGCCACCCGTCTGAGAAAACCCATTTCGGCCGCTTGTACCCGTGATCTCGTTCTTTCGGTCATGACCCAGCCTTCATGACCATAGGTGAGGGTAAGAACGAAAATCGCCCGAAAGATCGAGAGCTTTGCCTTCTGGCTCAGCTCTGTTTTCGTCACAACGGTGCGGTAAAGCGAATGTAACCACCCCCGCTGCTCCGATTCTCTGGCCAATCTCTCGCTCTATCGTGCCCTCACTCGCGAACAAGACCCCAAGGTACTTGAACTCCTTCACTTGGGGTAAGAGCTCATTCCCTACCCGGAGTAGGCAATCCACCGGTTTCCAGCTGAGAGCCATGGCCTCAGAATTTGAGGTGCTGATCCTCATCCCAACCGCTTCACACTCGGCTGCGAACCGATCCAGTGACTGCTGAAGGTCACAGACCGATGACGCCATCAGGACCACATCATCTGCAAAGAGCTGCGATGAGATCCTCAGGCCACTGAATTGCAACCCCTGCAACTTACTGCAGAGTATCCGGACACAACTCTCGCTTTGGGCATACAGGGATTGGATGGCCCTCAGAAGTGACCCCCCCCCCATACTCCCGCAGCACCTCCCACAGTATCACCCGGGGGACCCGGTCATACACCTTCTCCAGATCCACAAAACACATGTAGACCGGTTGGGCGTATTTCCAGGCCCCCTCCATAATCCTTGCGAGAGTGAAGAGTTGGTCTGTTGTACCAGGACGGAATCCGCATTGTTCCTCTTCAATCAGAGGTTCGACTATCAGCCGAACCCTCCTTTCCAGCACCTTGGAGTAGACTTTACCGGGGAGGCTGAGAAGTGTGATACCCCTGTAGTTGGCACACTCTCTGGTCCCCCTTTTTGAATAGGGGAACCACCACCCCGGTCTGCCACCCCGTAGGCACTGTCCCAGACCACGCAATGTTGACGAGGCGTGTCAACCAAGACAGCCCCTCAACACCCAAAGCCTTCAGCATTTCTGGACGGATCTCATCAACCCCTGCGGCTTTGCCACTGTGGAGTTGTTTGAGTACCTCAGTGACTTCCAACAGGGAAATTGACGATGGTCCCCCATCAGCTTCCAGCTCTGCCTCTACCATAGAGGGTGTGTTAGTCAGATTCAGGAGTTCCTCAAAGTGCTCCTTCCACCGCCCGATAACCTTCTCAGTCGAAGTCAGCAAGGTCCCACCCTTGATGTACACAGCTTGGATGGTTCCCCGCTTCCCCCTCCTGAGGTTCCGGACGGTTTTCCAGAAGCACC
This sequence comes from Cottoperca gobio, assembly GCF_900634415.1. NCBI lineage: Eukaryota > Metazoa > Chordata > Actinopteri > Perciformes > Bovichtidae > Cottoperca > Cottoperca gobio. The sequence continues at coordinate 3,890,848 of NC_041375.1, read as the reverse complement.
TTGGTGCCGACCAAAAGTCCTTCTCCATAGCTACTCCGAACCTTTCCCATATCCACTGCTTTGCCGCCCTTCGAGTCTGTCGGTACCCTGCAACTGTTTCCAGAGTCCTCCCGGATAACATAACCCGGAAGGACTCCTTCAGTCGAATGGCTTCCCTGACCACCGGGGTCCACCACGGTGTTCAAGGTTTTACCACCCCTTGAGGCACCTAAGACCTTGAGACCACATCTCCTCACTTCAGCAATAGAGGTTTTGAACATCGCCCACTCAGGTTCAATGCTCCCAACCTACACAGGGATGTCTGAAAAGCTCCGCCGGAGATGTGAGTTAAAGATCGTCAGACTTCCTCCAGACGTTCCCAGTTCACCCGCACTACCCGTTTAGGCTTACCAGGTCTATCCAGAGTCTTCCCCCACCCCTTGATCCAACTCACCACCAGATGGTGATCAGTAGACAGCTCCGCCCCTCTCTTCACCCGAGTGTCCAAAACATGCGGCCTCAGATCAGATGATACGATCACAAAATCGATCATTGACCTTTGGCCTAGGGTGCTCTGGTACCACGTACACTTATGAGCATCCTTATGTTCGAACATGGTGTTTGTTATGGCCATTCCATGACTAGCACAGAAGTCCAACAACAAACGACCGTTTGGGTTTAGATCAGGGAGGTCGTTTCTCCCAATTACGCCTCTCCAGGTGTCTCCATCGATTCCCACGTGCGCGTTAAAGTCTCCCAGCAAGACTACAGAGTCCCCTACTGGAGCCCCCTGCAGGGCTCCATTCAGGGTCTCCAAGAAGGCCGAATACTCCGAACTGCTCTTTGGGACATAGGCACAAACAACAGTCAGAGTTTTCCCCCCCATAACCCGAAGGCGTAGGGAGTTCCACTGGGGTGAACTCCAACATAGCGGCGCTCAGCCGGGGGCTTGAGTATCCCCACACCCGCCTGAAGCCTCACACCTTGGGCAACTCCGGAGAAGAATAGAGTCCAACCCCTATCCAGGAGTACGGTTCCAGAGCCAAGACTATGCGTAGAGGTAAGCCCTACCAGATCCAACTGGTAGTGCTCCACCTTCCGCACTAGTTCCGGCTCCTTCCCCCACAGAGAGGTGACGTTCCACGTCCCCAGAGCCAGCCTCTGCTGCCCGGGTCTGGTCTGTAGAGGTCCCTGACCATCACTGCCACCTGTGTGACAGCGCACCCGACCTCAGCGGTTCTTCCTGTGAGTGGTGGGCCCACAGAATGGATGGATGGGAGGCACCACGTATCTTCTTCAGGCTGTGCCCGACCGGGCTCCATGGCAAACCCGGCCACCAGGCGCTCGCTGTCGGGCGCTCCCTTTGGGCCTGGCTCCAGACGGAAGCCCCGGGCTTCCTCCGGGCAGGGTCTCTCCTTCTCTCCTTCTCTTTCCCAACACAGCTCTCAGGTTCATAGGGACACACAAACCTCTCCACCACAGTAAGGTGATGGTTCCTGGAGAGGTATTTGTATTAATGTGTACCCAAAATTTTAATTTTAGACATAATGTGCTATCAGCCCTAAATCATGACAATAGTGTTTAATAGTATTGACTTCTTACTTGAAGCCTTGCTGTTGCTGCCCTAAAGGCGACTTTACAGCATTTTGTTGTCGTCATTCTTTTGCAATAGAAGCAAAATAGAAAATACTATTGCAATTAATATATAATGTCACTTAATAACTGCATCATACTGTCGCTCAACAACCTTTCTGTGTTTACATTTTGGAGTAACAAATGGTAACTGCTGCACACATACACACACACACACACACACACACACACACACACACACACACACACACACACACACACACACGCGATTTAGAGCAATGGAGTGTTTATTTCTTCAGGGATTCCTTTCTGAGCCAGATTTAAACTATACAAGAGGATGGATTAGGTTTTAGATTATTAATCCAAAATGCCAAATTTTAATTGTTACAAAATGAAAGATGAAGCATCCAGCACTGAACCTTTTTTTATCTTGTTAGTCAGCATCCTTCAGTAAGCAACTTTATTGCCTCTTTAACTTGCTTCATCTACACCGCACACCATGCCACAGCGCCACTTTAAGTGTGTTTTTCATGAGTAATCCTCTCCTTTATTAAGAACTTTTCTCATTGTGGCAGCTTTATTGTCTGTAGTAGGGCAGCAAGAGATTTACAGACAACCCCAGGTTGTTTGAAGGAACAATGGACCTTGCATGTGGGCGAATGCATGTTTGTTTGAGGCAAGGTCGTTATTTTCAGATGAGAAAATAGTTTTTCTCACGGGTGGAGGAACATCCTCATCTAAAAAATACACTCCACAAAGTATAGTTTTGGGCTTTCATTTTCTTTTAATAAGAGATGCAAATTGTGTCACAATTCTAAATGTATAAATTATAAAAATGTGCTGTATACATCAGCCTCCTAAAAAGGACATGCCCATATAATGAAACTGTATTGTCAATTAAATTTCAAGGGAAATATTTTTTCCAGGATTATATTTGTTTTTGATGTATCACAAATACAGTTATTTTCGAACTCCGCGGAAGTCCACGTTGGAGGGAGGTTAAGGTGGATGGATGGATGGGACAAACAAACAATGGACTTTTAGCCAGAAGACCGCTGTTTGTGTCCTGTGTGAAACCAAAAGTCAACTGTTGACATATTTTAAGTTACGTACGTTACTACAATAATGTAACAAACATATTTATTTTAAGAAAAACCATGAACTTTTACTAAACATTTCCAAGACATTTTGTTGCATTTTGGTTTTGGTTTGTTTCAATTAGCAATGTTAATGTACAATGCGAATATAATCACTGTTTCCATCTAAATGTATCTGAGAATGCAGTTTAGTTGTATGGGAACATCATTTTTGTAGAATACAGGGTTGCATACATGATAACCTTTGAATTATAAGGTTCTATTGACTTCGTATCGTATGCTTTTATACATTTATTTATTTGGCCAAAGAATTGTGATTTGTATACAGCCAGAGAGGCCTAGCTCCGAACACTCCACTCATAATGCAGCTGTTTAATAAAGGTAAGAAGCTTGAACTCAGTTCTTTCATAAAGAAATTAATTGCTTCATACATTTGTAAATTACAACATGTATCAGGTTAGATAAGCAGATAAGGAGTATAAGCTAAACTAGGCTGAGTTTACCGCTTGGCTTCAAAAACATTAAAACAGCATCACTGAGTTTGTCTGACTGTAGGCAGATATACAAGTCGTGATCAGATTTATCAACAACAGGTGGCAAGCTTATTTGTCTCATACATTACTATTTTGAGGGATGAACACATTTTTTTATCTGCATCTGTTCAGTGCAGCGTGATCACACATGCTAGAGAGGATGTTCTGTGATAACTTGTGGCGCTCACACCTGTAGCACTCTGATCACATCTCCTTCATTGCTGTGGTTTTAAAGCATTTTAAGAAAAGCTACCTCCTATCTTTTGGCCACTTTATGTGGCGACCACTACATTATTAATCAAGGTACACCCCAAACCAACAAAGCACTGAGGAAAGCTCAAGCGGGGATTAAAAAGTTGCTGAACGCGGATCAAGGAGTTCAAAGGGAGGATTTTTATCCTCCATTGATTTGGTCTGTTCCATCAATCACATAGACTCATTTTGTTTGTTCTTTCAGACTGAATGAGCCTGTGAGCCTGTCATTTCAGGGGGGGAGGGGGGTTTGTATTTGAAATGGAGATCAGGCAAAATTCCCATACACCCTGCTCTCATAACATATTGTGCAGAAAAACTGAGACAGCAGCATTCATCCTAAGGGTTTATTCAATCAGTTCAAGAAATGGTAAAACTAGTAATTTTTCCTATACTATTTAAAGGGCCTACAAAATGATAAATGTGAATTTCTACTGACGAAAGTAAATGCTATTTGTGGTGTAAAATGATATGTTATTTATGACACAATGATCGCAGTATTTAATAAATCATGATTTAGTATGTCGACCACCGATGTTTACATTGCCGCTACCGGAAACACCCGACGCCGTGTTCTGATATCACAAGTAGCAATACAGTCCACCAGTATACACAGACAGCACGGCAGAAGCGGCAGACAGCACGGCAGCACGGCAGACGTGGCGATGTCGGACTCTGGCTCGGATATTTCGACAGAATCGAGTGACAGTGAGTCGTCAATAGACTCGTTGCACCTTCAAGAGGAGGAGTTTATTAAAGAGGTTACCGGTGTCATGGATTTGCGGGCAAGTTAAACGTGGTTGAAACAGAGCAGCTCGAGACACAGTATTCAAGATGGAGACACAGACGGGAGCGAACATGCGGATGATGGTGACGGTGATCCTGGATTTGGCGGAGATCCTGTGCGGCAACAGAACACAGACAGGTATATACATTTGACTATAGTTCATAGAACTTCTCAATATATAGTAAATACATCATAATAAAACGTAACATTATCTTCGATCGTGAATAGATCGCAAGCTATCGATAGCTTGCTAGCGAGTCGATAGCTTGGTTTCCTTGAATTGTTATGAACCCAACTATCCATCCATCCATCCATCGTCTACTGTTTATCCGGGATCGGGTCGCGGAGGCAGCAGCTCCAGTAAGGAACAGCAATCTTCCCTTCTCCGGGCCACATCCTCCAGCTCCGACTGGGGGATCCTGAGGCTTTCCCCGGTCAGTGAGGAGATATAATCTCTCCACCGAGTCCTGGGTCTTCCCCGGGGTCTCCTCCCAGCTGGACGTGCCTGGAACACCTCCCTAGGGAGGCGCCCAGGTGGCATCCTTACTAGATGCCCGAACCACCTCAACTGGCTTCTTTCAACGTAAAGGAGCAGCGGCTCTACTCCGAGTCTCTCACGGATGGCTGAGCTTCTCACCCTATCTCTAAGGGAGACGCCAGCCACCCGTCTGAGAAAACCCATTTCGGCCGCTTGTACCCGCGATCTCGTTCTTTCGGTCATGACCCAGCCTTCATGACCATAGGTGAGGGTAGGAACGAAGATCGACCGGTATATTGAGAGCTTTGCCTTCTGGCTCAGCTCTCTTTTCGTCACAACGATGCGGTAAAGTGACTGTAATACCGCCCCCGCTGCTCCGATTCTCCGGCCAATCTCTCGCTCCATTGTCCCCTCACTCGCGAACAAGACGCCGAGGTACTTGAACTCCTTCACTTGGGGTAATGAACCCAACTAGTTGTCCGCAAATTGCTCGATCCCTAATTATTCAATTATTTCTCTACTTGGACACATCGAAGTCTGTAAAGCTTGATAACTTGATTATTTCTCGAAGTTTCTGCGGGCGAGGTTCTATCGTTGTGTCTGATGTCAAATGTAATTTATTACGAGTATATTTATGTATATAAAGCATTAGCTATTAGCTAACAAACAGACCGGAAGACAGCGCTGTTTTATAAAGTATAGTCCGGTATAGTACGGTATACCATATTTTCCGCACTATAGAGCGCACTGGATTATAAGGCGCACTGTCAATGAATGGTCTATTTTCGATCTTTTTTCATACATAAAGCGCACCGGACTATAAGGCGCATTAAGCGAAACAAAACAGTCAGATAAGTCAGTCAGTCAAACTTTATTAAACGTGTTCACAATAACTCTCAACATTGTTCTAACGTTAATGAGCGTATTCACAATAACTCTCAACCTTGTTCAGTTGTAACACGTAAAAAAAACAGTCTGATACCGCCAAATGGTCTTCTTTACTTGGCGCAGGTCATCTTCTTGCTTCCTCCACTTCCGTACCATTGATTCATTAATGTTGAATTCTCTCGCAGCTGCTCTATTCCCATGTTTTACTGCGTGACTGATAGCCTTGAGTTTGAAGTCCGCGTCGTAAGCGTGTCTCTTGACAGGTGCCATTTTGGGGTCCTTATACACACACACTGTAATATTATGGTGAAGCACAGTATGTATTACTCCGCGACGCTCCTGACTACGGTAGCCGTAATGCTGCAAGCGGTGTGGCTTTGTAGTTTACCAAAGTTGTACTAAAACATTTTGACAGAGCGCCGTGTACCACACAAAATCGCTTCGTGATCAGTAACCACAACCAGAATTAATCCATATATAAAGCGCTCCGGATTATAAGGCGCACTGTCGCTTTTTGAGAAAATTAAAGGCTTTTAAGTGCGCCTTATAGTGCGGAAAATACGGTGTATATATATAGACGGTCACTATAGCCTATAGTAGCCGGAACACTTACCAGATGTTCATGGAAGTTACGATGTCGTAACTTTACGAGACTTACGTGAAACGGGTAACAAGTTGATACTTGATAGATCCAACCTCCGTACGACCATAACAGGCTTATGAGCTGCTTACGAGCCTGTCGTCAAACACAGGCATATAAATAGTATGAAATTAAGATGACGTTAATATTGGCCTTTTTTCTGGATCTTGCATATTGTGTACATGTCCTTACCACTCTTATTTTGTACATTTAGGTGTACATGTGAAAACTGTACAATTATGGAAGCAATTGAAGAGCTGCTGCCAAGAAAAGGATGTCATGGAGGAATTCAATGAATATGAGGGACATGGTGCAAACATAACCTGCATAACAGATCACCCAGGATTCAAATCAAAGTGTCCGGATGTTTGGGTGTTGCAGACAGCCTACCAAAAGTATTCGAAGAGGGACAGACAACAAGCAGGTGATCAGCCACGTAATGAGTAAGTTACTTGCGTGCACAAATGTGTAGAGCTCAGAAACTTTGATGTATTTTTGGGAAGTCGAATGGTCACTCTGGCAAAGTTACATAATATATAGATAAATAAGCAAATAAGGTTGAAGTGATTACCATTGACATTTATTATCTTGTATGTTACAGAATGTAATCGCTATGTGGCATAACGCCGGTGCGATTCTGCTGGGGAATACTTGGTAAGAACCACAGAATGCTATCATGTGCCATTCAAAGATCTGTGCTACGTTTCCATCTGACAACTACACGTTGTTCAGCACTTTATTAGAGTCAATAACAAAACACAATGTCAGTTCAGTGATTGAATCTGCTTCTATACAGCACAACAGCATCCCTCTTGTTTGGTTCTTCCACCGACTGCTGAGTGGATCTGGGACTTCGAAAGGTTCCTCATCAACATTGTCTTGGCACAAAGCATTGAGTCTCGGTCAAGAGTTCAGTAACATACTCTGCAAAAAAGATGTTTCATAATCAAGCATTATATATAATATGTATGTATGTGTGTATATATATATATATATATATATATATTATGATGCTGACCTTTGGAACAACCAACTTGGATTGGAACTTGCAGTCCAGCTGACCTGACACGTGGTCGCGCCTGCATGGACTTGTGGTGTGGCCATGTTGGGGGATCCGTCTGCACAGCAATTTCTTTCTGACGTGAAATGTACAAAACACAACTTTACTCATAAATCTTTCAAACCAGCTTTAAATTGTATTGCATGTTTATACATGTCTGCGTAAAGAAAATATCTAATAACATTCATAATACAAGACGTGGTTGAATTGATTGAAAGCAATGATATAAAATTAAACAAATATATGAATTATGTACATGCATGTGGTGATTGTATTTTTAACACGTCATGTGCAGGTCTACTGATACTACAACTGTAATGTACAGATGATGTACAGTCTGTATACTTACTGGTGTACACAGCTTCCTCCCCAGTGGGGAGATGGTCGCTGATCATACAGGTATCCTCATTCTGTCAGTGGCTTCATTCACCAATGTTTCAATCCCTAAGTAATAATAGGGTGATAGTTAAAAGTTAAATAGACTCACGCTTTTACTCAAACTACAGAATAAAATGGGGAAGACTGTTATAAACATTGAATCTATACTTAATTAAGCTAATGAAGTGTAATTAGCTAAAGTTATTAATACTACAAACAACATAGATAGATAGATAGATAGATAGATAGATAGATAGATAGATAGATAGATAGATAGATAGATAGATACTTTATTCATCCCGAGGGAAATTTAGGAAACATTTACATTACAGTTTACATTTCTATGTAAACTCGTTACATACAGTAGGCCTAGACCGATTATGGCTTTATGCTTGAAACAATAAATACAGTAAACAAGTAGCACGGCTTACCTTTGCTCTCTCCCTTTTGGCAAATGCATTTCGTTGTCTCTTTGGTGGAGGACTCTGCACCGGCGGACGTGTTTGAATCGGCGTGCTGGCTTGTGCTGGCTGGGGTCTCGGCAGTATTGTAGGCACAGCATCTTTGTTCAGTTTTAAATTCTATTTGAATCTCATTTCCTTGGCGAGCATAGTTTGTTCGAAGCACGATCTCTCAAAGTGCTGCCCACAAATCGTCGGTTTCATCAACGCACTTGTCTTGTCCATAAACGCAACATTTTATCATCTTTTGGCCACAGAAAGCTAGATTTGGAGACGGCCCCACATCTCCATACAACACATCGCTTCACAATTATCCTTGACGATCGATTGTTGTCCGTTCTTTCTCGTAATAATTGACAGCAGTCTTTGCTGGACGCTTCAACGCAGACGAACATTGGCGGCGGCTGTATTCTACTTGTGACGTCATCACCCGAACATTGCTGAAGTGGATGCTCTCTGCGAAGCGATCGATTGTTGTTAGCAGAAGTAATTTTTATGCTGTTATGATCGTGATTTATTACGAATACATCAATATTAAAAATATATGGCACATTTCACAATAGATATGCAACCTCTATCATATACCAAGCCCAATAACACTGGGCCTTCAAAGTATTAGGGGATTATTGTAGCTCTGCAACTGGTCAACGTATCTTTGTATGATAATTTCCGAAAGGTTATTTTTCATGCGTTCTCCTACGAATATCCAACAGCATGAAGAACATATTATATTAGAACATATTACAATATTATCATATTGTTATAGGGGAAAAACACTGTGGCTTGTTTATATTTGTTTAAACTAATCTTAAATCGTCTAGAGCAGAGGATAGTGCGACGACTCCCTTGTAAAATAGATAGCGGAAGAGTAGGAGAATGGCAGCCATTGGCAGGTTACCACAGTGTACATCCGATTAGTCAGACTAGTGTTTGTTTACTGTCAACTTCCTCCCTACGAGGTCTTTATACTATGTCTTCTGACTTTCTGAGAGGCAGCCAGCCCTGCACATGCTGTATCACGATTACCAAGGTTGTATACAAATTTGCCATTAGTTACAACCTTTTAAATATTTATAATATGTTATAAAAAGGTGACAGCAGTTGTGTTTTTAACAGTAATGTGTAACAGTTTTGGAAGGAGCAGACAACTGGTCGTCGGCATTATATTTTGCAGTTTAATTTGGAAGACTTGGGTTTTTTTGGATAGCATTGGCGTGATTCTATACGTGTGGTGTACAACTCAAGGGGGAAAGACTTTGATTACAGGCATCTCTTCTACACATATTTTAATTAAATGTTTAATTTAGCTAGTGGTAGTAATTTGCCAGATGTGTGGTACACATTGCTGCCAAAGGGAAGTAAGAGAACAGCGCTAAAAAGGAAGTAGACATCTTTTGTTTTCTTTCTTTTATTTATGGGATGAACATCTCCTATGAGTAGACATATCTCCAGATCCACAAATGTGCACCTGAAATCAATCAATATTTTTTCATAAAAAGGAATAGGGAATTCAATCTTTTTTCAAAAGCTTTATATCCTCCTCAGGAATAATATCTGTCTTGTTTTGGACATTTTGTTTCAACATTCGATTTGAGCCAGTGCTCTCCTTAACTTTGATGTGTTATTCCCATTGAACTTCAGTGTGGAGTGTAAAAACTTTCACAGGTTTCTTTCCATTTGTTACCTTTCGACATCCAAATCCCTGGAAACACCTCAGAGTAAAACTACTTCAAAAATGGGTTTTATTTTAAGCTGTAAGAGCAATTGTAAGCACAAATCTAAGAGGTGTAATGTTTGAAATTATTAGGGATAGACGTTGTTGTCAGTACATGTGTCAAACAGTAAGACACATCAACTAATGCATGTGTCAAATTAACATTGTTCACTTGAAAATAAAAAAAAACCTTGAACGCTACTCAAGAAATATTCGTCCCTCTTGGATCAACTCTGTGGACATGCTGTCGTTGTGAGAGGAGAAAACAGCTTGTTAGCCCAATAAAAACAATTCATCATTCAGCTTACATGCAGTCCAGTGACAGAGGATACTATTTCAGCTATGGTCAATGGCAGGGTGCCCCCTCACTATTACCCAGATCTTCCATTATTTATTCAAGGTAACCCATTGTGAGCAGTGGATATGCTGGCAGGACTATCTATCACTGAGGCAGGTTGATAAATAGCCCTTATCCAGCGTTCCATCAGAGACCAGGTGAGCTCCCAACCGAGCCCATCCCTCTGCTCTTTTCTATGGGAGACCCCCTCAGTGTGCGCCATTTATCTTTCTGTCTCTGCAGAAGGATCAATCTGTAACTCATGTGAATTGCCCAGTCTCCACAGTTTATTCATATTTCTCACTGGCCTCTATACAGACGCTATTATTAATTCATGTTTGTTTTTTTATCGTCTGGAGATATGTTTATGAAATGGTTTGCAAATATTGTGTAAAAACTATTCAATTCTTACAGCAACTCTGTCTCCCTCAAAATTGCGTACCCATACAACTAAACTGCATTCTCTATTAAGTTTCAAGGGAAAAGTATTTTCTCCCGGATTACGGTCGCCGTTTTAAACATGGTTAACAAAACTTGGTTATGTTTAGACTTAGAAAAAAGATCATAGTTTGGCTTGAAATAAGTATGTTTGTTACGTCATTTAACGTACTGATGTAAATCTTTAAAAGTCAACATTGATTTTTGGTTTCACACTCAAGACACGAACAGCATCCCCTGGAATGAAAGTCCAAAGTTTATCTGACCCATCCTTCCACTCCAACTTCCTCCATAGGCAGACGTTGATTAGAAACGTAGTTGTAAAAAAACTAAAAGGGACAAAATACGTTTCCCTCAAGACATAATTGACAATGCAGTTTCAATGTATGGGAACGTCATTTTTAGGAGACCAGGCTTCTTACAGTGTCTCGCCTGTGTAAGAAATTTTAGTTGTGTGTCTTGTAAGAAAGAAGTTGCCTTGAAGTAATTTTACCCCTGCACTGTATATGCTTTTGAAATGTGTAATGCAATACTAATGGATATTTCTTGGTGAAACCAAACACATCCTCATTGCAGTGTGTTTCTGTATCTAAATGCTGCATGTGTTGTCAAATTGACAAATGTTTTCTTCATTTGCTTGTGTCTTTTCTTAAGATGTGGAGCAGTGAGCTTTCAGGATCACCGTTGATATTACAAAAGCTCTGCTATGATCAAAGCTCCATATTTAAGCCTCAATTTCCTGAATGTCAATGGCTATGCTACTATCCTGTTCCCCCGGAGTAGCTTTGACACATCGTCACACTGCTGCGCTCTGTCACAGAGACAGGCACGTGAAAGTGTTCTCTGAGCTCTGACTGAGAGTACTTTTCATACTTTGATTTTGTCCTGAATGGCTTAGCCCTAAATTGAATTTTGGATGAGGAAAGCTTACAGTAAGACCCAGATATAGTGGTGCATCCCTTGAAATGTATCAATGTAATTTCATCACCTTCGTTTTTAGTGTATTCAATATTTTTTTCATCATAATATACTACCATATGAAGTGGTGGCGTTTGATAAAAGCAAAGACCAATCACCGATAAAGAATGACGCCATCAGAGAGCTTATTTAAAGTCATGTACATTTTCTGTTTTTATGACAACACATCAGTTGCCATGAGGTTGACTTTATGACTGATTTGTTACAGGGTGGATTTTATGGTTAAACGTCAATGGGTTCCAGCAAACATAAAGGACTGCTTATCAGTTGATATTAAGACTAAAATACTGCACTGTATGTATGTTCAGATCTTGAGCAATGAATCACCCAGCATCTGAGACGACCTGCTGACATTTTCCGGTCTCCTCAAGGCCACAGCTTGTGTTAGTTATGTGCTGCTTGACAGCCTCTGTGGTAAGCTTCAGTCTGCTGCATTTATTACAACCAGTAGTTTCTCCTATGCTCCATCAGTAAGCAGAATGTACAAGTGCAGTATGCACAGTCATAATTTAAGGCCTACACAGTCATAGCAGTTAATGGTCAAACTCCAGTTCATATCAATTCCTTATAATAACATTTTTGTGAAAATATAGGACATTTTGACAATACACATATTAGGTCTTAGCCTGTTCGTTAGATGTTTTGTGTTGTGTTTGTACTTCCTGTTTTATTTGGTTAATTACCTGTTCTCTGTTGTTTCTACTTCCTACCCCCAGGTGTTCCCAATCTGTTCGTTAGTGTCCTCACCTGTGTCTCGTTCCCTCACTTCTTGGTGTGTATATAGAGTCTGTTTGGTTTGTCTTGTTGCCAGTTTGTCTTCGTACTTCGATGTCAAGAGTTCCAGCATTAGTTCCAGTCTTCCTGTTTCCCAAGCGTTTGATTCCCCGCCTTCCTCGACCTTGTTTCCGTGACTCGATTCTGCCCTTGCCTGATCCTTGTCTGCTGTGCTGTTACGCTGAGTATCTGCCCGTGTACCAAACCTGTTTCCGTGACCCGACTCTGCTCCTGCATTACCCCTTGATACTTTGTATGTTCAACTGTCTATGCGTGTACCATAGCAACTGCAAAGTTTTCAGTAAAGACTATTTCCATTCAACATTTATCTGCCTCTGTGTCGTGCAATTGAGTCCCACCTCCCTTCTGTCTTGATCGTACCGTTATAACACATTGTACATATGGATAGAAAGTTCAGTTTTATTTACATATTGTGACTAATTCCTAGTGACAAGGAAACTCACCCCCTTACAATTCTAATAACCATGGTTGGTGTTTGCATATTTAGTCTTTATTCTGTAGACTTGAAAAACATACCGTATTTGTTACATATTACATTTGTTACAGGTACCATCAACGTCACTTGATGGAATCCAAACACAGACAACTTTTGTTTGTGTTCATCGAGATCTGATCTGAGTTTTCTTGAGTTATGTATTAGCTTTCTTTGTTCTCACTTTGCTCGCCCATAAACTCATTAAAGTAAATGCAAATCACCTTTGTAGGCTCTGGAAAAGGTTTAACCTTTTAGATAAAAATAATAATACAAAGAGTAAGAATCAAACTTGTTTGCAGTTGGAGGTGCCTTGTCATCAGTTTTACATATGTCTCTTTTATAATGGAGGTAGCCATAGCTCCCATGAACTTTGCTACATTTTTGTTTTAATTGTTGTCTTTTTGTTTTTTACTGGAGCTAGTATGGCATATGACAGAGATGCACTCAGCAGCATTGAAGAAGGAAGCATGGTGATTGGATTGCAGCGGACCTTTAGACAATCGCTGCCCACGGCTTCTTCCTGACCAAACACCACAGGAGCGTAACGACCGCCCGAGAGGAAAGGGAAGAGAACCGAGAGGAGAGCTAAACTAACCCAGCAACCCTATGTGGCTCCGTATCCCAGATTAAGCTATTGTACTTGACGGGCTGGCCCAAGACAGAGTCCTCCGGTGGACAAAAGGAATCGGACTGTTTACATCAATGATCCTTAGCTCTCAAACGTCAAAGTCGATGGGCAAGTTTTTTTAATATTATTTAGTGAATAAATGATGATGTACATGAAGCATGTGACTTCAACGGGGAATGAAGCATCTGCTCCGCTGAAAAGACGAAATATAATGGCAAATTAAAAAGCTTTTTGACAACTCAAAGCATTGAAGCATCGGTCTCACTGTTGATTGCATGTACAGGACTGTCTCAATGAGCTAAAGGCCGCTATTGAAGCATCCTGGGCATCCATAACACCTCAGCAATGCCACAGGCTGATTGCCTCCATGCCACGCCGCATTGATGCAGTAATCCGTGCAAAAGGATTCCCAACCAAGTACTGAGTGCATTAATGGACATTTTCAAATGTTTGATTTTGTTTTGCTGTTATAAATCTTTTTTTTTACTTTGTCTGAGGAACTATTCTAATTTTTTGAGACAGGATTTTTGAGTTTTCTTAAGCTGTAAACCATAATCAGCAATATTAAAATAAAAGGCTTGTAATGAATCCAGAATGCATGACATTTTGTTTTTTTAAATTGCATTACAGAAAATAAAGAACTTTATCACAATATTCTAATTTTCTGAGACAGTCCTGTATGTGTACTGTGAATGCATGCGTGTATGTGTGGGAGGCAAGTAACCCAAGTGGAAAATCATGTTAAAGGGAGGCGAATGGGCAAACTGACAAATGGTAGAGGCCAAGTTTTCTCCCCCTCTACTCTGAGGCAAGTGTTACATCAGTTAAGAGAGGGTCCAGATAGGCCCCATCTCTCCCTGTGTCTCTCTCACACATGATGTTCTTGTTTATCGCTCCTTGCTACCGTATGTCTCCCTCACACACGTACACAGAAACTGATATTATTAGGAACATGTAGTTACACTGTAAAAGGATAAACACCAGGGAGGATCTCTTAAGATTCTGCATCAGCCTACACATTTAGTGGTAAAATAGAACAGCATTGATGAAACAGAAATGACAGAGTATGTGTCTTTCTGTATGTGTGGGTGTGTGTGACTGAGGTGTGAGTTATTTGTATGTTGGCTTGTAAATTCTAGCAGCCATCCATGCTAGACATTTTTATGTAGACCCTATAAGCTCTTTAATCATCCAGTTTTGCATTATTTATATCCTTCTGTATGCTCTTTAAACAGATGTAAATAGAACGCAAATATTTGTGTTGAAACACATTTGGAGCTGTGTTTATAACTTTTAAATGATATATACGAAAATATTGCTTTGTTAATAAGATTAAAGGCTTATGGAAAGCTTTGATGCCATTTGGGCATTGAGTGACAGCTGTGATTGAGAGTTTGCTTGCCTGCTGCCCTCCACTCCCCAGTCTCAGTTGAAATAATACACAATACTTTTGTTCTCCAGATACAACAGTTCTGCTGTGTTTGTGGTTAAGTCTAATGTTGCCTGATAGTGATACCTTTCCTGCATGCACAGCTTAGCTAACGCAGAATGTTGGCCTATGGTCTGTAGAGTACATTAGCATAGCTTAGGCTATGGTCAACTAGCCAGTCTGCTCAACAGAAAGTTGATTCTGTCACTGCGATGTGGATAGTATTTTGTGCATAAATAAATACATTTTACATTTAGCTGTTCCTTGATGTTTTTTCTGCTGTGTAAGAAGTGTATATTCATGAGGAGTTGTACTTTAAGTTCTATCTAATGGTTTTGTTTGTTTGTTTTGACAAAAATAGAATATTTTAACCCCAAAGGTTGTAGAGCTGTGGTGTTTATACAAGATGATATACTGTAACTGGCAAGCAATTGACTTTCAGTAAGCTAGTCTTTCCTTCGGTCCGAGGTAGCAGGGTGTGTATCTTTATATACAGTCTATCAAATGCGTAGAATTAGGTAGGGATGTATCCAGCAACTACTGAATTTTCCCTAGCAATAATTTAACAACTGTTGTCCCATCCCTCTAGTCAACAGATCTCGTTCTCTAGCACAAGTCCCCACTCCCTTACCGAATATCACTAATAGGATTGGCTTTGCCGTGTGTTTCTTGTTAAGGTTTATGTGAGAGGCAGGAGCAACGGCAAAGCTCCGTCAATAGATGTTCATGTAAGTGAGGAAGACACCATCATAAATGGCATACATAATCAATATTGTATAATTATTGTCTCAAGAACATATTGACAGTAAGAAAACTCTTTATGAGTGTGTAGCATACCATATCTATAAATACAGGAATGCATGTCATAAATGCAAAAAGCCTCAGCTTCCAAAGAGGGGCCTGTGGACCTCTTTCATGTCCCCAAGGGGATACTGCCATATCAGCAGAGCAATAACATAATGCACAGCAGACTTTTGGGCCAGTAGATTTTTTCTTGGAACATTCTGATTCTATTCTCATTAAATTTGCTCTCGTAATATTACAATTTTTACATCAAACTATTAAAACTTAAATCTCAATTTCTCAGAGAGCACAGACATGTGATATATGTTTTGAATGTGGAGAAAGTTGAGCAGAAATCTCTCTGAAACAAAAGACCTATTAAAGTCCAGGGGTTTATAAATGGATTAATGGATGTATGCACATTTAAAGAGGTTACTTCCCCAAAGAAAAGACACAAAAGAGGAGGAAAGAGTAAATCATGCCTATATGTGTGTTGTATCCACAGGGATAACATTAAATGGGAGAAGTGGATCTACAAGAGATTAAATATAATGCAGTAAGGCTCTTTCAAGTATATTTTATATATTTTTGAATTGTTACGTGCAACCATTTGTGTTTTTCTTTACATAAATAAATTATTTTCCACCATAAATTGGTGCATTAAAATTCAACACAATGAAGGAAAATAAGTGTTTGACGCTCAAAATTGTATGGGGGATCATAACAACGGCAACGCTGATATTTTATATTGTGTATGTAACTAAGATTTAATGTTCATGTATGTGTTCATCAAGGGGCATAAGCTCTCTTAGCAGAATCCTCAGCACTGCTCGGATTCATTGAGAGCTCCCTCAAACAGCAGAGCCCTTTCTGCCCAATCTAATCTGTATAACCATTAGCAATGAATGATCAATTCCTTAACGTAAGTGTGTCTGACTGGGATGTGGGGCAAAGATATAGCAGGACGTGAAAGAGACAGGGAAGTAAGTTATTGTAGTTCGTCCCCATTATGAACACATACATCTACACTAGATACAATCAAAATGTGTTCTTTCTCAGTCATAACTCAATCCGGGAAATCTGAACACACAGACACATATTTTTAGATTTGGTGTGATATCATTATTGCTGATGTCCATGGTGAATAAACATCCATAAATTCGCTTAGGCTACTTATAACTCCGGAACTTGCTTGAGAATGACCAGGTTTTTATGTTGTATCAAAGTCATCCAGTGATAGTTGTCGGTAAATCCATGGGTACATTACATAACTCGTTGAATCCACTGAACTAATGCCCTCAACTACACATCCAACATACACAGAAGCAGCAGCCTCAGTTCATTTACAAGTATTTTTATTACTTTTTTTTTTTAGGGACAGTGCATATGAATCAACATTAATTAAAATGTAAATGTGTTCACCTGTACATGCAAATACAAGGAGTGTAATTACAGTGATGCACATTTTATTTGCATAAGATGTTATGAACATTTAAATAAACAACCTAGCCAGAAAAGCCTCATTAACAATTGATCAGCACTAATACTCCAATTTCACCCATAAGTAAGATGGGCTGTTAAAAAAAGGTTCATTATTACCAAAGCCAAATGTCCTCATCCATAGTTCCACAGTTTAGGAACGTTGGCTTCATTTATCACAATTGTCCAACACCAAATTTAAAGTCGCACCAACAACTAACTGCCCTCCAACATATGTACAGTTAAGCAGCCACATGTATGATTACTAATAAGCAATACTTTCATTACTTCCCAAAAGTAAAATATTTAATGGTCTTTTAGTTAGGTTTGATGTCCACCAAATCCTGTGAAAAAGTATCTGGGTCTTTAGCTTTGTAGATGCTCATCTGTGCCATTTGGCTTCTTCACTGTTTTGGTTTTTAGACTCAACCCTATGGTTTATCAGAGGGCATTGAGGGATTACTGAATAGGCTACCAGACACACGCCCAGGGGCCCAAAGTCCCCCCCCCCCCTGCATTCACCTACAAAATGTCACTCAAAGAGACATGTAACAACTAGGAAGAGACTCAAAATGACCACAAAGAAACATAATGACTACAAAGAGACACAACGCGACTATAAAGAGACTCAAATTACCACAAAGAGACACTAAATAACAAAAAGGGGCACCACAGACAAAAAGACCAAAACAACTACAAAGAGACACAACTTAACAACAAAGATAGGGTAAACAACTATAAGGTCTTAGGGTCCTTTATAGAGGTGGTGGGGCCCTTTGCATGTCTGTGCCGACGGGCCCAGTGTCTCATGATCCAGCCATGTATGTGGGAGGTAAAACTTAAACTGCAAAAAGCAGTTAAATGCTGTGCAGATCATTCCTTTTGTATTCTCGTAGAGTCATTGAATTCAGTTATATTATCCAAAGTATGTTGTTGTTGTTCTCATGCATACTGGCTGGTCTGTATATTATGCTGCTAATGAGCCTGATAAGATGCAGCTGTGCCTGCTGTCTGACTGAACAACCCTGTCTCTGGTCCTACAATATTCAAACCACTTGACCACAATTATTTAACATAATACAACATTAAATCCCATCACTTTAAATCAAATCACACATTTGTTTGCCCTTAAGTAGACTTTATAAGCTTGGGTTTTCTATGACAAAACCCAGTTCAAGTGGTTTAACTCATGAGAAATGCCACAAGACTTCTCAATAATAGCATGTGGTTCTTTTTCTCATTTCAACATCCCCTCCCAAAGGTCTAAATAGACTATAACATTCCAGTAACAGTCCAAAAGTACTGTTTGTGGAGTCACAAAGTAATTGTGCTCAAAATATATAGCTTAATATGGTACAGTATATAAATTAGCAGAAACTAAAATATAAAAATCCAATAAATAAAACTAAAAGGTCACATACTGAAAACAATAATATAACAAATGCTGTTGGTCATGAAGTCAAAGCACCGTTTGTATATTCTAGCTGTCAGCATAGTACACTGGTCCTAGTGCCATTGTCCAAGTACAAAGTGCGGACAGCTATATATTTTGGAAGAAATGTATTGTTTAATTGTACATAATGATTGGCAGAACATGAGATGTATAAATAATTTACGTGCACTAAATTAATTCTGTAAAAAAGTGTGATGTGTAGTGAACGCCTCATGTTTCTGTCCTTTAATTAATTTTTAGGGAGTCAATGCCAAGAATTAAGTTCTTCAATCAATCTTTGAATGTGCAGGAGAACTTCGACTGTAGTTTTCAGGCATACATCAGTCTGGTAGATAATGAACCTTTAAGGTGACGATGAGTATGAGCCCTTCCATTCAGCTTAGTACTGTAGTTTAGCCAGTAAATAATGGCATTGCAGCAGAGAACTCATTACAGAATATATTATTGCTATAATAGATTCAAGGATGTGGAAAGTATGAGGCCTCATTCATACTCAAAGACCATGACATTTTCAGTAAAATTCCACTCTACAAAAACCTCAATCTCAACCAGCAGAAAGTACCAACATCTGCAATAGAAAGCACACTCACCTCGCTGTTTCTGAACAATGTGAGCCTCATCTCTTACAAGAAAAAATAATTTTCCGCTGAGGAGTTCTGAACACTGGTCAAGACCAGCTAGTGTCATTTTTGACAGTTCATTGCCTTGCGACTCTAACCTCTGTTAACCCCATTCAATGTCATGTTTTAAGAGTTCACCACCACTGAATACCTGCACAACTGAAAAGGTGTGCATAAAATTCAAAAGCATACAGGAAGTGGCTCGGTGAGAAACAGAAGTACAAGGGACAAAAGAGCCCCTTCACAGTGAATTGTAACAACAGAGCCAACATGCCATTCATCATAATTGAATTTCTTTCCCTAACATTTATGTATTCAGATTTCAAGGCCCAGCAAGTGATTACTGGCATTGTAATTTTCCTAAAACAATTTTCCTGATAATTTATTGAATAAGAAAGCATTCAATGAATAAGCAGATACATTGTGAATGGAAGAGCAACCTTGCTTAGTGTGAAGCAAGATGATGAATTGCCAATCAGCCGAATGCATCCAAATATCAAACAAGCGTGTCTTTGAACCCTTGTGGGCTGTTTGCGAGAGCTTATAAAATGTTTATTAAGTATGTCCCTAGGTGACAAGACATTTATCAGTGTGTCAGTGTGTCAATGCTTCTCCAGTAACAAACTGACAATGCAAAGCAGTACAGACATTTATCAAGGGAGCTGCGTGATTATAAAGCCACTGTGTTACTGTCCCTACTGGATCAATAATAAGTACATGTACCAGCCTCCACGACTTAAACTGTTCCTGTTTGTACTTCTACTTTGCTTGTACTATCCGCTGCTCAAACATGCAAATTTACATCATCGTAATTTAGTGTCTTCCATATCTTTTGTAAAACTCTCTTAATGTCATCTTTTTAACTTTTTAGCTGTAATCTCAGCTAAATGATAACATCGACACCATTAAGTTGTCTTTGTTTGGCTTTTGTTATAGCGATGTCTGAACTAAGCCCAGCCACTCGCTGTAATATATCCTGTTCACTTTTATTTTGTTAGTCCCTTAGAGATAATGGGAAATGCTGTTTGTTATATGCTTAATAAAACTAATTGTACTTATTTGCCTTTTAACACATTTTAAACTGATTTTGAATGAAACTTTTGTACTTCTAGAACAGAACACGGAAGTTTCTGTTTCCCTTCTGCTCTCTAGAAAGTCGTTACTGCTACAGTACAAATAATAATATTAGCACTGCCAAAAATATGGTTTATTGGAACTTTATTAGGTTTTATTTTTGTAGCTCTTGCCATCTTTTATATTGGTTATGACAACACTGTAGCGTACTCACCAAAGTAATTCCTAAGATCTATGAATAAGGCTCATTACTAAAAATAGGTCCACCAGGGTAAGGGACAAGGAAATCTTGGGTAATAATTTTACTGTTTGCCTTTGTTTTCTATTCCACATAAATGTAGCTAATCTCTAGCTGTGTCTCAATTCAGGGGCTACAGCCTCCGGAGGCTGCATTTGTACACCGATTACGTCACAGCGGCCGCGACAGGTTGTCCCATTTCGGCGACAAATGTGGCCTTCTTTATAAATCTATCTAATAATAAACCATAGTCTTCCTTTAATTCTATATTACAACTACCACTACCACCATCAGTATTACTACTTTTATTTGTACTGGTAGTACTTTATTGTTTCTACTGCTAACTGTTTTGAATACTCCAGAATTCATTATTCATTAATCCAATAGCAATTTATTAATATTATTGTTTTCACTGGTTGTTGATTATATAATGTTTGTCATTTTGTTAGTTGTCCAGTATGAATGTGTGTGTGTGTGTGTGTGTGTTTGTTTAGGGTTGTGAAATTAAACAGACGGAGAACATAACACAGCATTGGTGTGATGATATGGTGCACAGTTTAGTTTGGGGCAATGACCTTGGGATTGGAAATCTGAAACGACCCCTCCAGGGCTGCTCATGTAAAATAATATTACGATTGCCCAATCAGAATGTAGCCAGAACCCTTATACATAGTGTTACACCGCCTGTATTTATGGGAGAATTTGTCAAATGTATTGGGAGATTTTTCTCATGGCTTCTTGATGTCAATGTTGGTTGGTTGGCCAGTCGGTCACAAATAATATCTACTAGATGGATTGCCACTAGATATAAACTAAAGCTAAACAAAAGCCTGACCTAAACACTAAACATGAACATGAATACAGTTAGTATAACTGACGAGACACAACAATTTGTGTCTCAACAACTATTGGATGGATTGCCACACAATTCCATTTGAAACAACTTTTGTGAAGCCCTGACTATTCTTCTAGCACCACACTCAAGTCAAATACTGTATGACCAAACACATGCAAAACAAATGACATTCCCATCAGGCATGTCACACATATCCGTATGACAGAAACATATGCTGGCACATACAAATATTTGTCAGAGTCCAAATACGTCCAACTTTTCATCGGATCGGATCGGAAAAGTGAACATATACAGATACGCATGTCTAACCTATTGATAGCGCATCACTTACTAATACAAAATGTATCAGACGAATGCCCAACGAATGCATAGGATATACAAAAATATGGCGTATACAAAATATCGGCAACACGCTGGTTAACGTTGATATAAGGTAAGGTATAAGTAGTATTCGTTAAGAGCTCACTGTGTTACGCTGGGGTGCGTTGTTGAACGCTGATGTTTTGAGCATGTTCAAAATTACCGGACGTACCCGACGTGTGCTTCATAAGATATGCAGACGTTACGTGACGTTAGACATACGTGAATACGGAATATGTAGTTGAATATTTACCTACGTAAATACAGTACGTGAATACTTACCTACGTAAATATAGTACGTAAATACCTACGTGAATACCTACGTGACTACGTTAGAGGTACGTTAGATATAGTCATATAGATACAGATATAGATATATACGTCGGCTGACGGTGAATCCTACAGCCAATTTATTTATAACGATACCCTATTCCTACCCTATGTTTAGATTATGCTTGACGACGGAGTAATTTATTAAACGTGTTTCTACAGTACAGCTAGCATTCAGCATTTTAGTCGTTCTCCAGCATCAGCATGACGTGAACCAGATGGCACTTTTCCAGCTCCGTTGGCCAGGCGCTCTGATACGTTTTAAATAGGTAAGTGATACGCTATCAATGTTTGACATACGTATAATAATTCGTTATGTATTCGTTATGTACACGTCAGCTACAACACCGCTGTGGAAAAGTTGGACGTATTTGGACTCTGACACATTTTGAGCTAATTTTCATATACGCCGGCATATGTTTCTGCCATACGGAACTGTGTATGTCTGGCGTGTTTGGCGTATCATCTGCGTCTTTCAAACGATCATAACTTACCCTTAATTTATATCAACCTATTGGAAATATTTTGTATGCAACGGCATACGTTTCTGTCATACGGATGTGTAACAGGGCCTAAAGCTTTACTTTGTGTCCAGTACTAATTAAAAAAACATGCAAACACACTAAACTACGATGATCAACATGGTAAATCTGCTAAACATTGTCATTGTGAACGTGTTAGTATGTTAGTGTTAGCATTTAGCTCAATGCATTGTTGTTCCTTATTAGAGCCTCACTTAATCTTGTTTAAATCTATTTTGTATTTTTTGTGGTTACCGGGTAATTTATAAAAAGTTATTTGGGTGGACTATGCAGGAGCTGCTCTGAAGACAATAGCCAATGTTTCTTTCATTTGAAAATTTGCTAAATATGTTGCTACAGTCGTCAATCAAGTCAGGAAGTTGCTAAAAGTAATTTAATGAGATTTGGTCTAACACAAGAGATTCTCCTGACCATTAAAGATTTATGGGAAATATTTCCACCGTGGGGCTTTGCCTCAAGAACTGTTCTACAGCATTTCTATTTTCCATTTTTGTGTAAACAATCTGAGGTCGATATGGAAATGAGAACTGACTTGTTGATTTGGAAAAAAACTGAGGATGACATAAGCTTACTTTGAGTCTGGGAGCTGAAATCTCCCAAATTATTCATCAATAGGAACTCTTCTGTCTAAATGTATCATGCAAAAGGCATACTAATAAATAAATGCAAGTGGAAGAGAAATACCAGATTCAGGGAGGAACATTTATTCATGATGCCGCAACTAATGGATGTGTTGGCTGTTTGTGTATTCCAGCCCTATTTCAATTCCATGTTGAAAAGAGAAGTGAGCAACATTTATTATAATGTACTAAAATGTGGGGTCAAAAGCTACAATATACTGTATACTCTAGTGATCAGAAATACACATTTGTAGCTGCCATGATTGTGGCTTTTCTGAAGCTTTAGTCGCGGGATGATTTTGCAAAGTGTAAAAATTACAGCAAAGATATTAACTGCAATTTTTCAATAAAAGTAACTGCTATTTCAAATGTGTCCACTGGGGGTCGCACACAACACTGCCAAGCAAGCAAACTGTTCATGCTGGAGCTGCCAGTAAAATAACTTCTGGAGCTGGCGGGTTCTGTCAACATTACACTTGCAGCCTCATTACCCAAAATGTCTTTGTCAAAAAAGGAGAAAAGTGGACACGGAGTGTAGAGTTTTCCAAGAAAAATGGACCGTTTCCTATTTATTCACAGAGGTGAGTGGGAAAGCTGTGTGCTTGGTGTGTTCACAGCAGGTTTCAATGGTCAAATAATGTAATATTTGGCGTCACTATGAGACCCATCATGGCGAAAATACAACAGATTGCAAGGACAACTGAGGAGATAAATGAATTGTTAGTGGGTCTGAAGAAACGGCAGTCTGTTGTTACCCGTAGCCGAGATATCGGCGATGCAGCAGTGAAAGCTAGCTACCTTATTGCTATCGAAATAGCATTAGCATCAAAGCCATACTGCAGTGTTTCGCTGGCAATTCACGGTCAAGGCTTCTGATCTACCTGTTGACATCCAAAAGTATGATTGAAGTAATCAACTTGCAGTGTGATTCAGATTTGAAGGACAAAATTTCCTCGGCGGGCTTGGACACCTTTTATAAGCATCTCTTGGCAGGCTAAATTCAATAAAATATGGATTTTTTTAGCACGGATGGTATTTCCAACCAATAAAGATGTACCACTAATAGTATGTGGTGTTTGGAGAAGTTCTGCAGCATTTGGGGAATCAGGGAAGCATGAAACAGCAAAGTAAGGAAATTATTCATGCTGAGAGATCATCTTGTGTAAATTAAACCTGTTTCTAATGTCAGCAGGGCCTTACGTTGCTGTTATCAGTGGTTTTCACTATCACTCCAATGTTTCATAAGGGGCAAATCACTACCACCAGTAGGCAAGAACATGCATATCCAACGATATGAAAAGGTTGTTAGTTTCATTAGGTTTAATTTTTAGTGGTGTTTGGTTTAGGCGCTAAAACTACATGGTTAAGTTTATGGAAAAGATCACGGTTTAGGTAAAATAGGTATGCCTACCGATAGATTTCATGAAAGTTAACAAACTAGGGTTTGTTTAAGAAACGGGATTTAAACCTAGATTTTGCCAAAAGAATCTGGACTCGCAGAGACGATAGAGTTTTAAACGTTAATAGGTCAATAAAGAGGTTGACGCTGTAAACGTAAAAAGTACGAAGACTACCAAGAATGTTGACCATTGTTGATCTCATGCTTTCAAAATATGGCTCTGATAGTTTAAAACATTTACAAGAATGGTGTGATGAATGTGGTTTCCCGGCAGGAGTGTCGTTAAGTACGGCACAGATACAGAAACTAGGCATGATTTCCAATGCTATTCTATACTATTTTATTCTGCTATTTATACTATTTTAAACTATTTTAATTCTGCTATTTTATACTGGTGGGCGAATTTACCCCAAAATACCTACAAACGACATACCCAAAGTAAATTGAAAGCTGCTCTTCAACCATTTGCACCAGCTGCATGATTTTGGGCTCATTCAAAAGATAACTCTCTTGTTGTTCTTGCAAAACAGTGAAGAATCACTTCGAGTGCTTCTGGCACTGAGTAATAGTGGTCTGAATTTGAAGAAAATACACTCCGCCAGAATTTCTTTGTTGAAAAAGATGTCTGAAGATGGATATAGCTGGTAGTCCCAAGCTGAAATACACAATAGAAACATAGAACCAAGTGTTATCAAGTTCACCACCAAATTTCAGATAAAAGGGATAAAAACTTAATTTATTCGACAGGTTTGTCTAAGAGTAACACCAGGCGTACACCAACTGTGTTACTTGTATTCGTACATGTACATATTATAATATTTATTAATAAATATTTGTATTTATTTATAAATAA
The DNA here is from genome assembly GCF_900634415.1 of Cottoperca gobio. Classification (NCBI taxonomy): domain Eukaryota; kingdom Metazoa; phylum Chordata; class Actinopteri; order Perciformes; family Bovichtidae; genus Cottoperca; species Cottoperca gobio. The sequence goes on along the minus strand of NC_041375.1, from coordinate 3,865,301 downwards.
CTATTATATACCCATATTCCCTGTTAGTAGTAATCACACAGAGTAAGTGAAATATAAAGAATTTTTTTTTCTAATATTGTTTTTTGTGGGGTTTTTTTGTACAATATATAATAAATATTATTTTGAAAAACAAACCAAGGGAAGTGACACATCTAACGAAAGAGGCACTCCTTTTCTATACGATGCGCATGCTGAGCTGGTCCAGGGTCAGTCTGTAACAAAAGAAGTGGGTGGGCACTTTCTTATCAAGTTGACACTCATTGGCTCATGAAGGTTGTAAAAAACCCATCGAAGCTCCGATTGGCTCAAATGAAGTCAATCTAATGCTGAGAGCCCACGCTAAAACCAGTACGTGTCTGAACCGTGATGAGCGCACAAGATATTCGTTATGACTGTTTATGATCACACAATGTAAAAATCGATCAGCTGATTTCACAGATTGCAACACCTGTTCATGAACTTTTATCTATGTGACAATGTTCACAGTGGATATCTTTTTACCGGAAACGAACGTGTGGACCTCTGGCAATGCCTTAGGAGCGTCTTTTTCAAAATATTGCTGAAAAGAGGATATTTATGAGGCTTTATAGGTAAGGGCTCAAAGTTATGATTTTGATTTTGAGTGTAATTGATCATTTGAGGAGCTGATTGTACCGCTGTTGTGATTTTCATCTCCATATTAAAATAGACGAGATTCTAAGCTTTCCAAAAAAATGTACATGTACAGGCACAATAAAACACCTGCTGGGCCCGCCGGCAGGCCCGCACACGAGAAGAGGTTTTTAATGCTACATCACACTTATTTACATCAACACTGTGATTATTGTACTGCAAATACTCTGTCTAATCTTGTACACATTTTTATGTTTTGCTGTGAAGCACTTTGTGCTGCAATTCTTGTATGAAAGGTGCTATACAAATAAAGCGTATTATATTATAATTATTATTATTACTTTTGTTACATAACATAACATTACTTAAATTACATATGTGACCACACTTTGCTTATGTAGGCTACGCCAGTTAAAATAACTCAACCTTTACTTTGAGTTTCACATGGGACACAAACGCCGGTCTCCTGGGTGAAAGTCCTATTTGTTTGACCGATACACCTCCACTCCCAACCACCCTAAGGGAACTTTATCTGTCTTTATACTACATTACTGGACTTCCTCCCTTGACCCCGTCAAAATAACTACAGTTGCCAGAGGTCCCCACTTACTTGTATTTGTATCATTAAGCAACCGTGTGAATGGATCAAAACGTTGTTCTTAACCTAGTCTTTACTGTAGCAGGCCCCTTCTAGCACATATGACGCTGATAACCACGACCATTTAATGGGCTGATATTATTCAAAGCAGGTGTAAACAAGCAGATGTGGAACAGTTGAGTGCAATTAGGACAGAATAGCGACAGAACTCACGTATGCTTGTCGCATACGTGAGTATCCATAGGGAAGAACATCTGCGCTTCTCCTTCTGCAAATGTACATCCCCTGCCACATTCCCTGGTGGTTATTACCCATGGGTACTAATGCTTAGGTCTTATCATCACCCACCCTTCATCTATACTGCCAGCTCTCAACCGCACTAGAGATATTGAATTTCTAAAGTAGGCCATATCGCTGCTGCAAATGGAAGCACTATCTCAATCTACGCATGCCCATCCCATATTGAAATCTATGCAAATTCATAATAAATCTCAAAAAGCTCCATCAGTCCTGCTGACACTCTCCATGTTGGCAAGTCCCCTGGGGAATCCCATGCTCGGTGATTCTGAAGCGGTTATGAAACTCCCACAGGGCTGCTAGGGAATTCTGACTCGCACGTAATTACCGGGGAGAAAGGAGGTAGTCATGATCAGAAAGTGCTGCTTAAGTGAGGTCATTTAGACCCAGTGAGGAGAAGGCATATTGGTTTTACAGTTGCTTTATACAATGGTATATTCTAGTGAAATAATGTCTAAATTAATTGATGATGCATGCAACTATACTAAACCCACATGGCCTTAAAACATTCCAATTTTTGATCATCAGAGTATGTCAGATTTTGTTTTAGGTATTTCATGGATGATTGACGTTCCTAAATCAAAACACAAAAGATAGTTGGATTCACTTTTTGCTTCTCCCAAATTACACAGAACACAATCTGCTTTCCTCCTGATTTTTTTTTTATCTGCAGACTTCTTGAGGAAGAATACCAGTTCTCACCAAGGCAACTTCAAATCTTGACTTCTAGATAAGTAAAGTATAACATATACAGATTAGTTTCTGTATAGCCACATATCCCCTCAGCATAGTTGACTATAGGGGAGACACATGCATCATAAAGTTGGTTATACGTAGAATATGGATAATCCAGCATTCAGACAGAAAAAAAGCCCTGCATTAAAACAACAGCAAAAGTTGTTGATGGTACCGGTAGATAATGAAATACAATCCAGGAAGTCTAGTTTGATTAACAGATCAATGAGTCTAAAAGCTTGTACTACTCACAGACAGTTTTTTACAACTCTACAATGTTACAATGGTAACTATTTAATTTTGCATTGCGACAATCGTGAGTTTAAGCAGTAGAATTACTGGGTTCACATTACAAATTCACTAGGAGCAGCGCTTGGCCAGACAACTTCGCGTTGTGACAAAAGTTGAGCTCGGTTAAACGTTTTTGACGGACGAGCCTACATTTGTTTTTAGCTGGAGCTCTCTGCCTTGGCATCCCCGCTGTGCCACCGGACTGGCTCTATTGAAGTGTGTAGGGCTCTACGTTTTCGCAGGGTTACTGTTGGTCTTAACGCGGCCTAAGACTCTACAGTCATTCTAGCAGCTTGGTGAGGCGTTTAAGCTAAATGCTAATGTCAGCATGCTAACATGTTCCCCGGGCGCTGTACATTAGCTGCCCACTGCTCCTAGTACTAGACTCCTGGTACTAGGATGGGTTAAAAGCAGAGAACAAATTACACCGTGTGTGCTGTGTGCTCTGCATGTGTGACCATTAAAAAGAGGGTTTCATCCGTCCAATTCTATCTATATAACTATTAATATAAAACTATAAATGTTCACCATCTTAGTTTATTGCGTGAGCATGCTAACATGCGGTAAACACAAAGTACAGCTGAAGATAATAGGAATGTAATAAGATTTGCAGGTATTTAGTCATAAACCAATGTATTGGACAAATTCTAATGTTTACCTCATGGTGCCGCCATAGGTAAATTAAGGGGCTCACCAGTAGCACTGATCTTCTGGGTACAATGAATGTCTGCACACAATTCTATGGTAATTCATCCAGTAGCTGTTGAGTTATTTAATTCTGGACCAAGGTGGTGGAGTGACATCACCATTCATAGATCCCACTCTGCAAGCATGGCTAATAACCAAGGTTACTTCATCATTTCAGTTAGTTTGTATATTGTGTACTTTGCACTGCTAAATAGTGATAGAAGAAATGCCCTCTGCACCCCTAAACCACACTCAAAGCCCTGAGACTTTCACTCACAAGACACGTATTAAACTATGTCTCATGTCCTATGGTTAGTGTTTAAGGCACCCCTGTATTATTTTTCTTCAGATTCACCATACTGTGTGGCTGATTAACCTTGCTCAGCCTAAGAGTCACATTTTAACATTGTGTTTACCAGCAATTTGATTCCCATTCACTGCAACGCAGCTCATATTACAGATGCAGTTTTCTTAGACTGGATAAGAAAAATGTTACTCTAAAATATTAAGGCTGCATTCTGAAGAAATTTTGTTTAAAATGTAATTTGCACTTATGTCTCTCCTTAATATCCCTTTAATACTGAGGCAGCCTCTCATCACGTCTGCACCACTTTATGCTTTCCCACAGACACAGATGGGCACTGTAGGGGGAGATTTCCAACCGTGAGGGAGCAAGCTCAACAGACCAGGTGTGACACGAACACTACACCCTCTTTGCCTTTGGGCTGTGTCTCTGATTGAAACTCTCTCTTGTTGTGGGAGTGCCATGAAGCGGTGAGACGCAGACATCGCTTAGTCTGAAAAATTAGTGCCATCAGCTTCGCAGCATCCGGATTAATGAGAACCCATGGTGCTGAGCCAGGCAAAGGCTGCTCATTTGTTTGGGTACCCATCTCCATTAAACAGCAATAAGGGGAATTCATGAAGCTCCATCAGAGCGTGGGGGTGTGTTGAAGAAGCCAGAGTGGACGGATTCGTAACACGACTAAGCTCATCACGCTCAGTAATTTCAGATGAAATTAAAAAGCCGTGGACAGCTGCAGAAAAGAAATCTCTGTCACACACTCTTTTTTCCCCACTTTACTTGTTTCTTTGATCTTGCAAGCATTGTTTCTAGGCACTATTTCTTGGCACTGCTCCTGTTTTGTGTTGGTGCCAACAAGGCAAGTGATGATAATGTCACACACTATGCAGGAGATATGGAAAATGTACAATGTGCCATATGGAGCCGGGATGTACTCTAGAAGAAATTATAGTCATAAACAAAGCAAACAACTGTTACTGTGTGTGTTTCATGTTCAGATTCATTCAGTCTTCCACTTGATGTGCTGAGACTATGGAAGAAACAACTAACCATGCCTTCAGTTCTATTTGGCATGAAATGCACCAATGTTTGAATAGTTTCTTTGTTCTTACTGTTTCATGAAGAGGCTGGAAAAAGAAAGCCCACAGCGCCTCGAGTAACCCTGCAATTGTATTTAGATCAATTGATTTGTACGTCTGACCAGTTTCTGTGTGAATTTTTGTTTTTTCATGGTCCAGTGGATATAATAGAGTTGAAGGGAGAGAAGGTGTACCATCACAAAAAAAACATTTAAAAACAATTAGCATGTATCATTAGGCAAGACGAGAGGAAAACACCTGAAAAGAGGAACAGTGGGAGGAGAGTGAGAGGTTTGAGGAAAAATGGAGAGAGACAATAAGCATAATAGTCAGATCCAAGGACATTTGTGTCAAGGAGGAGTCCAGGTCCCCTGCTGGTTTGATGATCTCTGTATTGCACCAATGTGAATCATCTGACTGCTTTTCATATTATAATAGTTTTATTGGGTTTTATTTTGTCATCCACTCTCATTGCTGTAATACTTTTAATTGCTATCACTTCATTACTGTCCTCTGTGGCAATACAAATTACATTTGAAGATGCATTCGTTTCTGACCTAAAACTATGAATAGAATAAAAGCTGTAATTAAAAAATATATTAGAATAATTGCACTGCACCATTGTCCTTCAATGACTCCCTCATCCCAAACATATCTGGCTGACATAAACTCAGAGCTGCACCAAGTAGGTCGTCCACTTGGAAGATATAGGTATGGCAACAAGAGTTCAATACCAAGAAATAATTTAACACGACATCAGTAAACTGCACTTCACATACTCACGTTTATCAGCCCAGGCCGAGGCAAGCTAGATGGTCACTTCGGACGCCGCCAGATGGAGGTGGGCCAAAATCAATGATTTCACACAATGAACACCTCATGCTCAGAATAATCTATTGAGAGTACTGGCTGTTGTTTATTTATCTGCCCTGTGGTTTATTTGCTAAAACTGCTGCAAAAGAATCCTATAAATATTCAGGTTTTATGCAAACATCATAATACTGTATGATTCATACCAAGATGAGAATCATAACCAGGATAAAGATAATATGCACAGGTGCGTCCTAAACTCCAGACATGTAGTCATGGATGGATTATGAGACAATGAGCCCCTGGTTACAGACATGTAAAGGGCCCCCAGTGTTGCGTTCCTTGGTTGTCACTTTGTCTCTTTGTGGTTGTTTTGCGTCACTTTGTGGTTGTTTAGTATCACTCTAATTGTGCGGCTTCGTGGTCCTTTTGCGTCTCTTTTTGGTCTTTTTGTGTGTCGTTTTGGTAATTTTGCATCTCTTTGTGGCCATTTTGTGGTGGCTTTGCGACTCCATTTGGTCACTTTGCGTCTCTGTGGTTGCTTTGTGTCTTTTTCTGGACCGTTCAGTAATCCATCAATGCATGTAGTTGCAAGTAGGTTTAACAAAAGATCATAATTTGTGAAGATTTTTGGTGGAGCCTATAATAAACAATTACACCCTGAACTGAAAGTGAATCAAAGTAAGCATGTCCTGAGCAGCTCAAAAAGGATCAATTTCGATTTATAGTTATTGTTTGGTCCTGGTATGGGTTAGTGAGTGACCAGCAGAATCACAAAACATATAAGGATGTTGGTCAGTATTTAAACTTTATATGAGCGAGCGGCAGTGAATGTTGCCAGCAACTATTTCAGTGATATTTTGAAAGTGAAGGACATGTCTATAAAGTGCTGCTGTTTTGTTAAGGTTGAGGTGGGTGTCTGTTTAAATCATGTCTAGACTGTCCTGCAACAGATCCACACTGACATCCTCCTTGTATGAAAATAGAAAATACACTATAGGCCTATATTTTCTGAAGCAGAGCTATTTCGTTATTCACTAAAACATACATGGATTGCTTTATTAAAAGAAAGAAATATTGAATCATAAAACATGTACATAAAACTAATAGCGCCTGCCGCCCAATACAGAAATGACAGAGACTGAAATGTTGAGGAGTCCAAGACACACAGATCAACAGCTGACCAGTAACCTGGGTAATACTAGCATCGTACAGGAATATTAACAACAAGGTTATGTTCCATATTATATCCCGAACATTACTAAAACCAGGATAGGACATAACAGGGACTAGTGAGCATATGGAGATACAAATGAACAGATCATGTTGAAGATATGACAGCCCAGAAGTTAAGTAAAGTTAAATACAGTAACATTTAAAATAATAATGTGTGTTTTAATTATTACATTTGTCTTAAAATATTAGAAAAAATGAATTAGCAGGTAATAGGAATAAAATATGAATACAAAAGAAAAAACATTACTCCTAAAAACTGAGAATCTGTTTCATTCTACTCTCTCGACTCTTTTCCTTTAGGTGAGTGAGGTCCTGGTATTGTGCATGATCACTCATTGACATGGCTGATGAGGAGCCAAGGACTATGATATCCACTGTTCACTGTATATTTCATCGGATACAAAACGACTCAAGAAACCCTATGACATTCATATCTGTTGTCAGTAATTGTGCTGTGTATATAAAAACATATTTCCAGCTCTCTTGACACGACCAACACAGCTGAAAAGGTGAAGCATATGTATACAGGTAATGAAGCGGCTCTGGCTCAGAAGGTAGATCTTTACCTACAGTGGAAATTGTATAAAACTAAGCTAATCAAAACTGGCTACAGGTTTGGGTGCAATAAGCAGAGCAAAGGCATTTGTTAACAGAAAGGTCCTCACTACCATGAACAATGCTCTCTCCGTACTCAGTGTAGATTACTTACGAAACAGGACTTTGGATTCAGAGCTGCATATCACATGACAGGCCGCACTGTCTGGTCGCACTACAACACCATACTGTTTAAAACTAAAATGCTTCTGCCAATGGCTGCTATTGATTGTATTGTGGGCAGAATTAAAGTAACTGTATTGACAGTCGTCAATAGCATCTGTGAAATTGCCCCCATACCTGACAGAACTGCCATCAGACTCTAATGGTCAGCCATAAAGGTTTTCAAAAGGTGGATCCAGCAGCCATCAGTATTATGATTCCACTATGTAGAATCTCGACCCCAGTTCCCCTGATCGACAGACTGCACAGAATGCAACTGTTTGTGTTTTTAATATATGCACCGAGGACTCCCTGCAGAGCTGATAATTCCCAGTGAAATTATCAAGTCAAAAATAGCTATAGCTATAAAATAACACATTTCTGTTCACATTTAGGTCACATTTGTAATATTCATATTTGTTGCAGTTCAATGCAACACCACATTGTATTTTCTAAATGGCCACTACCAGGCAATGTACCTGACACAACAGTATGGTGAGGAGTAATGCTGCTTTGAATTCATAAAACCAGCTCCTCTTTACATGACTCCCCTACATAATAATACCCAGGAGACCGTTGTTTAGGTAAACGTATACAGTGGCATTGAATAGAAGATTACTTATTTGGGAAATATTATAACGGACACACACACACACACATCTTTGCACACACACTATGATTAATTATGATTCTTTAATGAGAAGTTCACAAGGACACACACCACTGGAGTGTCAAATTAAACTTATAATGAACAGTTATTTCTTGTGGATTTATGAAATTCTGAACCTTGATAAGGTCAATTCTGATACACTACACTAAATTGGCATTTTCACCTGTCAAGTCATTATACCCGAGCTCATTTCTCCAAAGCATGTCAATGACACAAAGCCACAATTGGTCCATTACCCCATTAGACCCCATGCTTATCCAAAGCAGAAAATAATCTCGCTTTTATCATTAAAACAGAAGAAAATGGTATAGTATTGTTTTGTAGGGTGACCCTGGGGTCAGGAAATACTAATGATGCCAGATATATGCAAACAAACACATAGCTATAGGCGTGCAGTACATGGTCGCCCACACAAACACACACAGGGATAAAGCACACAGCGTGCTACACACCTTCTATTAACAGGAAATCACCATGGGAGTTCGAGGTAATAGTATAGAGGCAATAACAGTTTTAGTTAATGTAATCAGCATTCTTTATGGTGTTTTGAGCTTGTGTGGGGTCCTAAGAACAAAATCATTTTCTTTCCAGTCTTTGGGTGAAGATTGTTCCTAGATTGAATTATGTAAAATGTGCTCTCTCTTTGTGGTGTGTAGTGTAAGGTGAATACAAGATCACCACGTTTAATGTTTGCTAAATGATATATTGCAGTGAATACTCTTTATGGGTGTTACATAGCTGCTTTATAGGGTGTCCCAAGGGAAAGGTTACCAGTGGCTTTTTTCAAAAACAGGAAGAGATCCTATAAATCAATTTTTGTTCAGCGTTTGCTCACCATACCCACAAAGCCGCACTCAGGCCTTCACTGACACACTGAGTTCCAACTCAAATGACTGCTTAAATGTTCAAATTCATTACACATGGTGCTGGAGAGAATAGGCTTTACAAATAATCAGTGTTGTGTTAAATGAAATACATAGTTATTCCAGGCCAATAGTCCTTTATATGGTAAATTAAATATCTTATATATTGATATCCAAAATGACTTCCCCTAGATCTCACACGCACTATATCAACTGCTGGAAAACCACACAAAGTTTGTAATCTTTGAGAGCAAAACATCTATCAGTAAAGTTCAACTGACGATTCAGATTCAGGTTCATTCAGTTTGGTACTGTACATTATTGTCTGTGGAAGACACACTAATAATAATGATTTTCCTTGTTAAACATAGGCCTGTCATTATTACATTACAAAAGGCACTAAATGTGTGGGTGGCATTTATTCCTCAAGACACAGGCAACAAGGGGACTGTCCTCCCAAGAAGATCGGCAGTATCAGTCGTTTCTGCGAGTGCCCCAAAAAGGCATATGTTTACGGTCAGGTTGTTTAATCTTAATTAATCTTCAAATTTTCCCGCCTGCGCTTTAGCCCTGCTACACAGATTTATTTTAAATAGCTTGTTCTAAAACTGTTAAGTAGGCCAACCTAATGTGAATGTAAAGTGGTTCAAGACAGTTCATTATGTTAAAAAGTTGCTTGATTTTATTTTCTAATGTTAATATTCAATGGAGAAACACAAAGCCAGGTTTCCATCCAAGCATTTCTATGCTAATTGTCTAATTAGATAAATTTGACAAGAAAATCCATATTGCTAAAAAGGCTTTTTCACTTTTGTCCATGAAGAGTTTATAGGCAAATAATAGGTGATGAAAATATCAGTAAATGATCTTCAGCAAAACTTTCCCCTCTGCTGTCAAATGCACCGCTGCACTTGTAGAGGAGACTCTGCTATAGATTAAGAGTCCCGTTATTGGCACCTCTCTGTCATCATCTTGCTTCAGAAAGCAAGAAATATGGTCTCATATGAGCTCAAACAAAAGGCCTGTCTCATAGCAGTAAGGTCTAGACAGCCAACTTGTTTTTCCCTGACATTGGAAACAGTTTGTTTGCCTCAACCCAGCTGATGCATCTGTAGGAACCCAAACTTGTTGCAGAATGTAAACCTTAGGTCGACACTTGTTTCTTAAGATATATCACAGCTCACACCGGCTCCTCTTGTAGATTAAAGTAATATAGTTCATTAATCCAATTTCCCTCATACTTTAGAATGAAAAAACAGCTGTTAATGTTTGTATATTCTAAAAGTCCACAATACTGTGGGAAAACTGTGCAGCTCCACTCTGCACCGGCAGCTACTCACTGCCCTATGTACAATACTATTGTAATTATTAAGAGTAGACCTGGATTAACCATCATATATTAAGAATAGATGCAAATATACAAAATATCAACATGTTAAAATTAAGAAATAACATTCAGCTTTAAAAAGTCCTTGATTGAATCTAACTATTGTGCAAAAACATCGCCGTCAACTCAAATAATCTCAAATTCATTCATCTATTACACAGACCAGCCTTCCTGTATCATATGTTATCCTCTCGCCACTACAGGCACTATACACCTCTTGCTTTTTTCTTAGTTATTTCTGACAGCCTGGTGCTGAACTAACAGCTTGTCTACAACAGCTGAAGCAACATGTCAGCAGCTCAGCAGCAGCAGTCCTCCGTCAGTGTCACACTGGATGTAGTAATCTGCTGTTCTGCTGTGCAATCACAAGTGTCTTGACACTGCCTTACAGCCCAACACAAAATCAATGTAGTTGAGTGCGTGGGTTGATGTAATGTGCGTAAAATGTGAGCCAATACGTGACTGGTGTAAACAGCCATATTGATTTAAATTGAAGGACATCTGTTCTATAAGATGCACATGAGACGGATGAAAAACACAGCTAAAAAGTGTCCTGCCCACTGGCATGTTCTGGCAGTGTTGTCTCTCTCGTCTTCTCAGTATGCAATACTTTAAGCAAGAACCCCACCCCTAAATGTACAGTATATCTCAAAAGTGAGTACACCCTTTAGATTTTTGCAAATATTCTGTTATATCCTTTCAGGGGATAACATTATCCTACTGAAACTTTGATATAACTTAAAGTAGTCAGTGTGCTGCTTGAATAACAGTATAGATTTATTGTCCTTTGAAAATTACTCAGTACACAGCTGTTAATGTCTAAACAGCTGGCAACAAAAGTGAGTACACCCCATAGTGAACATGTCCTAATTGTGCCCAATGATGTTGTTTTCCCGCCCTGGTGTCATGTGACTCGTTAGTGTTACAAGGATTCAGGTGTAAATGATAAGCAGGGCTGTTAAATTTGGTGTTTTGGGCACAATTCTCTCTGAATGCTGGACAACATGGCACCTCATGGCAAGGAACTCTCTGAGCGGCTGAAAAAAAGGATTATTGCGCTTCACAAAGATGGCCTTGGCTATAAGAAGATTGCCAACACCATGAAAATGAGTTGCAGCACAGTGGCTAAGATCATACAGCGGTTTTCCAGGACAGGTTCCACTCGGAACAGGCCTCGCCAGGGTCGACCAAAGAAGTTGAGTCCACGTGCTCAGCGTCATATCCAGAGGTTGGTTTCCAAAAATAGACGTGCGAGTGCTTCCAGCATTGCTGCAGAGGTTGCAGAAGTGGGATGTCAGCCTGTCAGTGCCCAGACCATACGCCGCACACTGCATCAAATCGGTTTGTATGGCCGTCGCCCCAGACAGAAGCCCCTTCTGAAACCGATGCATAAGAAAGCCCGCAAACAGTTTGCTGAAGACCATGAATCCAAGAACATGAGTTACTGGAACCATGTCCTGTGGTCTGATGAGACCAAAATAAACCTGTTTGGGTCAGATGGTGTCCGGCGTGTGTGGCGGCACCCTGGTGAGGAGTACCAAGACAAATGTGTTTTGCCTACAGTCAAGCATGGTGGTGGCAGCATCATGGTCTGGGGCTGCATGAGTGCTGCCGGCACTGGGGAGCTGCATTTCATTGAGGGACACATGAATTCCAATATATACTGTGACATCCTGCAGCAGAGCATGATCCCCTCTCTTCGGAAACTGGGCCGTAGGGCAGTTTTCCAACATGATAATGACCCTAAACACACCTCCAAGATGACAACGGCCTTGCTGAAGAAGCTGAAGGTTAAGGTGATGGACTGGCCAAGTATGTCTCCAGACCTAAACCCAATTGAGCACATGTGGGGCATCCTCAAGAGGAAGGTGGAGGAGTGCAAGGTGTCCAACATCCGTGCGCTCCGTGATGTCGTCGTGGAGGAGTGGAAGAAGATTCCAGAAGCAACCTGTGCAGCTCTGGTGAATTCCATGCCCAGGAGGGTTAAAGCAGTGCTAGATAACAATGGTGCTCACACAAAATATTGACACTTTGGGCACAATTTAGACATGTTCACTATGGGGTGTACTCACTTTTGTTGCCAGCTGTTTAGACATTAACAGCTGTGTACTGAGTAATTTTCAAAGGACAATAAATCTATACTGTTATTCAAGCAGCACACTGACTACTTTAAGTTATATCAAAGTTTCAGTAGGATAATGTTATCCCCTGAAAGGATATAACAGAATATTTGCAAAAATCTAAAGGGTGTACTCACTTTTGAGATATACTGTAGCTCATTCATGACCAATGTTTGAAAGGGAAAATTAATGTTTTCTCTCTGAGCACTTCCACCTGCTGCTTAGTTCATATTCCAGATGTATACAATTATCTTAATGACTTGAACAATGTTTGCTTCAGGAAGGGTGCGTTACATGTCATATGTCTCTGAAGCAAGACTACACATAGAAGACAATAAGGCTAGAACAAATGCATCACCATAATAAAGTAAATGCTATTTATCAAATTCATCAAGGTGAGTTCACTACATTCAAACATACAACAATGTGTTTCCAATATATTCAGCAACAGCTCTATTGCTTTTCATATTTATTGAGATTCAAGTGGTTGCATTCAGACACAAAATAGATTTTTTTTTTCATCTGTTTTTTTCCAGCTGATTGGTTGAGATGATGTTGAACATTTGACTTTTGTTAGAAGTTGTTGTCAGACAGCCTTGGTTATCAGAGAACATGAGCTTTCTTTAGAATAAAGAGAGGAAGATCTTTAAGAAGAAATTATTATTATTTTACATTGCAAACAAAAAAGCAATAAAGTGGATGCAAATATTGGACTTGAGAATGGTATCACGTTGCATGGTCCTGCATGTGTGCAGGAGATGTGATAAATGTTAAACTTATGACCTTTGTTGTATACCATGCTTATCTTTGCTGTCACACTGTCTAGTAAAGCAGAAATACCCCATAGTTCAGTTGTTATGTGAATTGGACCGTATTAAAAGATAAAAGACAGTATGAAGGGAATTACTTTGACTTCCAGACAGTTTGTGACTGTGTTAAAATATACTATTGCACCCATTGTGATACAGAATTAATTGCCTTTTCTGAAATGTCTTTGCCAAGTGACTGGATGGCAGACACTCTTCAAATAGCCTCAACATTACACATTAGTTCTTTTCCATCAGCTGCTGAATCTGAAAAGTGGCTTTAAAATCAAGGCCTTGTCTTTCCGCAGCACAGAGATCATTATATGAATTACTGCATAATCTATCGTCACAAGAGTGTGTGCTCTGTTTAGGTTTTCATATTTCCTACTTCAAAGGGAATGCTAGTCACTGAAGCCATCATAAAAAGGCAGATTCATTTCAGGGTAATGCATTGCTTAAAGGTGCAATGTGTGATTCTGAGTCAACTGCTCCAAAGACATAGGGTGCAGTACTTCCCCTCTAAACTGGGTCCATATAATCTAAATTCATCAATCATCAAAACCATCAGTTATTTAAAAATAACTATAGTATATTAACCTGTATATATTTTAGTTGTGGTAGTTTGACATATTTATTATAGTTTAAGGTGTATAGTATTGTGATGTATACTCCTGTGTAATCCTGGCAGGTTAAATCATTATTCCAATACAGCATGAGAGAGGGAATGCAGTAGATGACGAGCTCTGATCTAAGAGGCTCCCCAGCTGAGGGGTATGGACACTGAATGCTTTAATAGTGTGAGAGCTCCACAGAGGTACATGTAAGAGGACTTGGGACGGTGGGAATATGGAATGAAATTTTTCCCTGCTTAGAAAGTATTTAGCCTTGATGTGGTTTCATACAGTCTACATACATACATCTTCAAGCACCAAATTCAGCCAGGGCTAATGAAAACAAGACATTGTACTTTGTAGTTGTTGTGAGATAGCTGCAAAAATGAGCTCTGTCTAAAATAAAAAATAATTTAAAAGGGAAAGATTTCCCTTTATTACTACTACTGAACTGTGTTGTCAGCATGGACAGAAAACACGCAGTCTGTGTCGTTGGGGCCTGAGGTTACATTTCTGGGAAGGTGCATGTCAGCATACAGCGTAGGGTAGCCTACGCCGTACCTAAACCGTACCTACACCGTATATATGATGTAGATTCAACACAGAAGTATAAACCATTCTTTAGCTTTAGGTCATCAGCTAACATTAACTAGTTAGCTGATCAAATCTAGTAGCGAACATTCACCATTTTAGCCTAAAATTGATGTCGTTGGCTAGAAAATGAGAAGTCTGCTTTTGTTTACCTCACTTAAAAAATGAAGACCAATTGTTTAAAAAATTACTACACATTTGAATTGGTAAATCTGTTTTCAAATGAAAATTTTAAAGGAGGCTAAGTATCCAGCTCCAGCATTCAGAATTATTTATATGGGCTTAATGTGTGAAGTCTATGTACATTTTTGTGTTTGAAATTATCTTATTTTCTAATGCAAGAGCAGGTAACAGCCCTGTTTGAAATTATCTTATTTTCTAATGCAAGAGCAGGTAACAGCCCTGCTGCTCTTGGGACTGACTTTGCTCTATGCATAATTGATTAAAGAAAATTCTCAGCCTATAATCGTTGCTATGTATGTACTTGGCACTCTGAGTATGCGTGTCACATCCAAAATGTGAGTGCTGGATTTGGAGGTGCATATTGTACACCCAATGAACATATATTACTTGAAATTAGTCTAATTATGACATAAGATGTTTATGAGCGGAGTGGAAAAATAATGCCACATGATGTGATCATAAATTAAATATACTTTGTCATCACTTTCTCCCATATCGGCCCTGGTTGTATTGCTCCCATGATATTTCCTGTATGCCAAGATAATACTGAGAAATTATGAAAAGCTTCATTTTCACAATAACCATATCACACAAGCAATAATAGTCTCACTGCAAGCTTGCCATATTTGCATCTGTACTTTTGTTGACTCTTGCTTTCTTTATTTGTATAATTTTTCAAATTCAACTACAGCAATAGGAACATTAAACCAATTATTTGTAATTAAGAACGTCGCATACGTGTTTCCTCCTGTGTGTTTTTTGTCCATTTTTCTGAGAGCATATCTAGCCATTTGCTTTCTAATGGAAATATGAGACACAGTGACATAGAAAACCGAATGTTAAGGCTCTATGTAAGTTAACCTCTTACAGTGTGGGGGACTTGAAAATACCTACAAACGACATACCCAAAGTAAATTATAAGCTGCTCTTCAACCATTTGCACCAGATGCATGATTTTGGTCTCATTCAAAATATAACTCTCTTATTGTTCTTGCAAAACAGTGAATAATCACTCCAAGTGCTTCTGGCACTGAGTAATAGGGATTTGAATATACTGAATTTGAAGAAAATACACCTGAATTTGTTTGTTGAAAAAGATGCCTGAAGATGAGTATAGCTGGTAGGTAAGAGCTGGAAAACACAATAGGAACATAGCATCAAGTGTTACCAAGTTCAGGTTAACATTTCAGAACAAAGGCACAAAAACTTAACTTATTAGACAGGTTTTTCTAAGAGTAACACCAGGCTTCACAAGCTGTGCATCTGGAGATATTATAATAATTATTGCTAAAAAGGCCATAAATAACTATCATAAATAACTATTATATACACAATAGTCCCTGTCAGTAGTAATGACACAAACTAAGTGAAGTATAAACTATTTTTTTGTAATTTCTTTGTGTTTTTTTTGTATTTTGAATATAATAAATACAATTATGTAAAAATAATAACATTTGTAAAATAAAACCCATTCAACTAATGTCTAAATCTTCAGCGTTTCATTGGCTACATGATACGCCAGTCAATGGGAGACTTGGCTGCTGCTGGCTCCGTCTGTAAACAAAAGAAGAGGACTGGCACCTCCTTATGAAGTTGACACTCATTAGCTCTTGATGGCTGTAGATAACGCATGGAAGCTCTGATTGGCTCAAATGAGGTGTCAATCGAAAGGTCAGAGTTCGGGCATCCGTCTTAAAAGCGTCTAAACAGCGCTGAATGCGTGAGATATTTAGTTTTTACCGTGTATGATCACAAAACTTTACACATCAATCAGCTGATTTCAAAGATTGCAACAGCTGTTCATGGGCTTTTGACGATGTGACGATGTTCATGATGGATATATCTTTACCAGAAAAGATTGTTTGGACCTTTGGCAATGACACAGGAGTGTTTTTTTTGGATTATTACTCATTACAGGATTATGATGAGACTTCATAGGTGAGTTGGCTCAAAGTTATGGTTTTGATTGTGAGATTGCTTGCTAGTTTGAGATGCCTACTGTACTTGCTGTTGTGATTGTGATCTCAAAACCGTTTTGCTCACTAAATAGACGAGACGGCCGGCGGGCCGTCCACCCGTTATGTGATAATGTAACATTTACATTATGTAAAGTATTGTTCCCATGATAAGGTGTTACATTTTGTGAAACACAAAAGAAACCCACATTAAACATCATTTACCTAGAATGAAATTCCAAAATCGAATTTTACCTCATTAGATTTAAGGTGTTTACTTCTGCATGTTTACTGATGTAATTACATCACCTCACAAGACCTATTTATGGGCATGCAGGCATGTAAATGCCCATGACAGTAAATTAACTGTAAAGCAAACAAGATGCTATAAGATTAAGTAAACATTGCGGCCTGCCACTACCTACTGGGGTTTAGAGGGAATACTCAGAAGCGGCTCCTACTGAACGCTAACCAAAGCCCCACTGGAGACCTGCACAACATTTTGGTTTGTGTTTGTCTCTGAGAAATCAGTGCCAAACTCCTGTTGCTGTTTGTAAGGAACATTAGCAATGTAACATAGTATGAAACCAGAACTCTATGAATCACTAGAGAGCACCTACATAACTTTCTGATTGAAGTCTTTTGTCTTTATCAAAGGATTGGAGTTGATATTACCTTAATATTAATATATATTGAATTGTTTCATGTTTGAAAGTTGGGTTATCTCAGCTGCAGAACGGATAAATTGAATAAAGAATGAATTCAACAATTACACAACAAAATACATGCCAACCTGTGATCCAATGACAAGCACATATACCTGAACCCCTCCATTCTGGTTTTCGTCCCCTCCACAGCACAGAAACGGCACTACTCAAAGTCCTCAACGACCTCCTCACCTCTGCTGATACCGGTTCCCTTAACATCCTAATCCTCCTTGACCTGAGTTCAGCCTTTGATACCGTGAGCCATAACATCCTGCTCTCCAGACTCAAGGACATCGGTATCGAGGGTATTGCACTCAGGTGGCTCCAATCCTACCTATCCGACAGATACCACTTCATTTCCCATCACTACCACTCCTCTGCCACAGCGCCAGTCACCCAAGGCGTCCCCCAAGGTTCAGTACTCGGCCCCCTCCTCTTCACAACCACTTCAACCTGGACTTCCACTGCTATGCCGACAACACTCAGATCTACCTCAGCACCAAATCCCCCCATAACCCACCCCTCTCCCACATCGAATCATGTCTCACAGCCATAAAAAACTGGATGCAACACAACTTCCTCAAACTTAACAGCAACAAAACCGAACTCCTCCTCATCGGCTCCAAATCCACACTCAGCAAAACCTCCAACCTGACACACTGACACGTGCCTGAGGGGAGGGAGAAACAGTGGCACCACTGTTTCTCCCTCCCCTCAGGCACGCAACCAAACTCCTGGTCCTCACTTACAAAGCACTCCACCACCTAGAACCCTCCTATCTCACTGACCTCATCTCCCCCTACCGACCCCCGCGGTCCCTCAGATCCACCTCAGCTGGTCTCTTTTCCAACACCAAATCCAACCTGCGCAGCTTTGGAGACAGAGCCTTCTCCAGGGCAGCACTTTCCCTTTTTTCTTTTTCTCTCATCCTAACCCCTCCCCCCCACCTCCCCTACTATTGTAAAGCAGCTTTGAGGTCTTGAAAAGCACTATTATTATTATTATTATTATTATTATTATTATTATTATTATTACCTACATGCATATACACGTCTATATATGCATATACATATTGCACGGCAAATGATTGAAATAACATAAAATCTATGCAGGTCAGTATGGGTATGCTTCAGTGGTCCTCACATGTGAAGAGGGGAGAAAGGAGGATTAGGAGAAAGGAGGGAGATCCTCACAAATCCTCATTTCCTGTATCAAACTCAACATGTTAAGGCAAAACTTCCTATTACTAAAACATGTTAGCTCAGCTTAACATATTTATTAAAGTACATTTTATTTAGCATTCAAAATCAGTTTCTTTGTTTCATGTCGGGTATGTCTCTGTGTGTTGTTTCCTTATCTATGGTGAAGAACGCGATGGACGTAATCCCATAAACCCTGCATCTGGTTCAGATAATCCTACTAGAAATAGAAGTTAACATGAAGCTAACATCGGTACTACTATAAATAGCTAGTAACTTAACTCTCTAGTAATTTGACTCTCAGAATTACTTTGCTATAATGGCTTAAAAACTAGATAATTTGGCAACAAATTGAATGTTAACTTCATCATTTTGCGTCAATGCATTTTAATTTAGACAATATATCCACCACTGCTTCTGGTGGTTAAACATCCTTACTGGACCAGATTTTATTTTAAAAGTGAAGGTAAGGGTCTAACAGGACGACCTTTCACTAGCAGGTCAAATTGAACAGGTAACGCACTGCTCTCAGTTTGAGTTTGAGATTCAGCTGCCAAAAGTGAGTGCAAGGTGAGAAACACTGTATGTAGTTACACAATTTATTTTGGATTCTCAAATCATTTGTTACGCTCACAATTAACAAATCTAACTCTGGTGTTACAAATATGTGTCTATGCGCTTTGAAACGTTTACTTGCAGACGAAGTAGCACTCAAATTTATTTTGTACTCTCTCAAATCTTTTGTCGTAGGGGGGTGGATGACGTTTGTCTGAATCTTTATTTTCAAATCAAGGAACATTCATACATTAAAATTGGAATTTACAATTTATTATTCATTACAGATTGGTAGATTAACATGAAACTATTTGAAAACTGCCTTTGTTTAACTCTTTGTTTATTTTGGATGAGAAAATCACATTGCAGTCAGGTCAAAGCCACTGGCTTAAAGACTTTCTCTGAAAGAACGTCCCACGTATGGAAATGTGAGTAAAATCTGATTACTTCTGAGTGTTTTGTGTCTCCTCCAGCCTATCTCGAGACCTATCTTATTTCCCCTCTCTCTGAATAAACAGGCCATATCTCTGGCAAGAAGCCACAATTGATTGTCTCTTCTTTCTCAGACCGCTGTGCCTTACGGCTCTGCCCCTTGTGACGGGATTCAATGCACCCCCTCAGCCCATAACAGTTCATTCACTTTTAGATGACAGACCATGATAAAACATTGGTTGGTGCGATAAATACTCTTTTTTTGTGTTAAAACTACAAAATGACCAGCCGCTTTAATATGATTACTGAGGTCATTGAGGGACAATTACTATGAAACTGCAGCTGTGGGGAAATCATTTCTCCACTTGTTATTGGAAGACACAATTAGGGTTCCCCTTTTCATGCATTTTTTAAATATATTTTTTGTTTTACTCTGAACAATTTGGGTATAATCCAAGAAAGATATTGCGTCTGCATGCAGTCACAGTATCTATTAAAAATTACTAGTTTTTTCTCTGGTGTCTCTTGGGGAAATAACATAAATGTCAATGATTTTATAAAGTCAGATGCTTTAGCCAGGCCAGTGCTTTGCCCCGCTCATAACCTCTGAAACAGTAATATGGAATGTTAGGCCATTGAAAAGAACAGGTCTTCGCACACAGAATGCTTGGCTTCCCCAAAGAATTTGTTCAAGTTATTTAAGAAGAGACAATACAAATTGACAATAAGATTATGTATGTTATGTCTCGTGTATAGTTTAGAAGACTGAATGAATAATTACCAACGGACATGACTACTTTAGGAGAAGTAAAACGTTTCAATCACCATGGCAGCATTCTAGGTTAGATCCTTAGGCCATTTGTTGTTTTTTTCTGATCTAGTCAGAACAGAAGGAGTGTAATCATGCTTTTGTCACCATCAACATGTTATAATGACCCTGCTGAAGGACATTATAGTATCAATAAACTTCAGTCTTCTTCTAAAGATACAACATTATTTTGCATCATTTTTGTTTTGCTCATTTCTTTGTTATGGAAAATAGATTTTTAGTGGTATTAATTGATTTATTTGAGCAGAATTTAACAATTGCTGTAAAATCAACTTTGACATGAAATCACCACAAACATTTGTTATGGCTTATATGTTAGTAGTTGACTATGTACACATCCAGCAGAAACAGAGCAACATAGGATTGATTTGTAGTTATGTTACTGGACACCCAACAAATGTAAGTGCAATATCAATATCCAATATTACTTTTAGCTCAGTTTTGGTCTTTATTACATTAAAATGTATTCTAGCTTCTATCAATACCTTAAAATGCAGGCATTGAAATGACATTCCTTCCAGCTAAAAGTAATCCTTCAAACCATAAGCAATCTTTTTTTATCTGAACACTACTCAAACTGTGTTCAATGTTCTCATCTACCGTGATACACATTGCGGAAAGTTGAGATTATACCTGAATGGGAAAAGGGCAGTCTAGCATGACCTGTTTGGATGGAACAAGGTAGGCAAACGGTGTTCAATTTCCCATGACTTTCAAGATATGTGTTACAGGAGGTAACACATTTAACACTTACATCAATCACACTCTTCATGTTCCATTAATACCATTCTTGTGTGTGTGTGTGTGTGTGTGTGTGTGTGTGTGTGTGTGTGTGTGTGTGTGTGTGTGTGTGTGTGTGTGCACATAGTTGTCAGCAGGCACACATGTGTGTATGAATCTGTGTAAGCATGGTACAATTTCCTCTACATTGGCTATCTCTGTTTCCTCTACATTGGCTATCTCTGATTAAACTGACAGGAAAAGTCCCACTGTGTGTTCAAACACATTTTCTCTTTTGTTCCAACATTACATCAGTACATTGAAACGTACAATGTCTACCCACATCTACTGTGTACACAGTGGTCTAATGGATGCATCCTGTGCAAGAAAGCTTCTATGAACTTCCAAAATCTGCATCAGCAATCAGATGAAATGTGAAATGTGATTGTGACATAAAGGCATAGAGCTAATACTATTTATCAAACACACTTAAGTGACACAGCTTAAGTGACTCTTTTTTTAAGTAAAAAGCTTGACAGCACTATAGAAATCCACATGTTGGCGTGTTTCAGAGAGTATTTTTAGAGTGAGTAAAAACATTTTATTTGAGTAATAAAGTTCTTTGCCACAATAAGCACATACTGTAGGTGAAATAGTACCATGTAAACACAACTATAGCTATACAACCCTGTCTCCTAAAAAATATACATGTGTATACTACTAAATTGTTTTGCCAAGATGGCTCACCTGATAGCTATTTTCACCATTGATTTTGGATGATCGTTTTTTCCGGAGCTCATGCTAGAAGTTGCTAACGAGTTAGCCATCTTGCTTCTTTCTCATCTCTGTTGAGAGTTGCACATGAGCAGTACCAATCAGGCATGATGTACAGATCGGGCAGCGAGTGACGATGCCATACCATTGTTCCGATGGCCCATTATTCTGAAACCCCAATCGTCTGAAAAATGTCCCCATTGACCGGAAGCCCATTATTCCGAAAACAAATGGCCATTGCTCTGAAGCCCCGTTGTTTAGGAAAAAACACACTCTCCCTGCAATAAAGAGAAGCAAAAGGCTAACAATGGCCAGTCCCTGCGAGTTACACATGTTGTTGTTGTTCCTGTGAAGTGTAAATGAGCTGATAATTGATAACATGATATCGAACTGTTGCATAGACTCACATACTCGCCGATACCCAATCCAGCATTTTAGACGGTATCAGAAACATTTGCTGTCTTGCGTCCGTCTCTCTGGTCACAATACAAGCCTTTGAACCATTAACACTTGTATCACAACTCCAGGCCGTGAGACACACAGGCTTTAAAATCCTGTTGCCCTGACAGCAACACTACAGCTTGCCGAACACCTTATTAGCTGTAAGCAGCATCCTCAAAGGAAACCCCAGGGTCACAGACAGGGTTATTTACCACACCTGTCACTTGGCTCAAAGGCTTTTGTTGTCATTGCAACAACTTTGATCTGACAGATCCAACAATAGAGCAGCCACGATAGATCAACTCAAGTCAACACATCGCCACATACCAATTAGCAAGAAGAAATACCTATATACAGTATATGTCCATGTGTGCTGTTGATGCTGTATTTCTGTATGAAATATGTCACTGTGGCTTTTGAGACTGTTACTGTTAACATTTTAACGGTTCTTCTTTTTCTTTTGGCCAATGATCATGTACTTTGAACAGATGATTGAGCTTAATTGGAGTTGTGTTAGCTGTCTGATGTTACTTTAAAACCTTGCATATCATAGTGCTGATTTGCCAGAAAAATGCTGCTAATTAACATTCATACTGTTATGACCCACTTTTGGAGCAGCGTGTTACTTCAGACTTTTAGGAAGCTTCTCTATGATGTGGTTGCATTCTTGATTTGAAATGCAACTATATATTTGTGATATTTCTGGCCACTTGGGGGTAGCAGCATCTTAACAGCTCGTTGACTATTTGCCTACACATCAAGCAGACACAGGGAATCATAAGCATTCATTTGTTTTTGTATTTCTGTTTATCTGAAATCCAATATTCACTCTACTTTTATCTCTGCTTTGGTCTCTGGCTCGTTTGCTGCTAAATGTTCCACTATGTTCACCAGCTAACTGTCAGTCTACTGTATGGTGCTGATCAAGTAGTACAGTGGCTTTATCAGAGCTTTTTTGACAAAGAAAATATGCTGCTGGAAATGAGGTTGATGAGAGCTGGAAGACTGAATCAAAACAGTAATGTTTAGGCCGAGAAATCCAAATATTGAGCTGAAAGACGCTAAAACTGCCCTGAAGAGCTGTGAGTAACTGCAGTCAAGTGATAATTCTGTGTGGGTCTGTCACTCCAAGCAACCCCTTTCACAATACATGTAGTGATGAGATCCATTGTATATTGGGCTTGGGGCTGAGTGCCACAGACAGGGTTAGGGTTAGGGTTAGGGTTGAGAGTAAGGAGGTTGAAAAGTAATAATAAATGGGCTAACGCATTGCTGGTTTTGGTGTTTTAAAGAGATGTGTTGACAATAAGAAAAACATTGAATAACACCAGCTCTGTCCTTTAATGTTTGTGACCGCATTTATTGTTATTTATTAGTGTCAGATAATGATTATTTCTTTGACAAATAATCCTATTTGGCATGGGTACTGGTAAAATGTGACATCCCATGATGTCCTTTGTTTGGAAAACACAGCTTTAGCTTTTGGAATTGCTCACAAAGGTCAGCTTGACCATCTGCTCCTCTAGGCTATGTCATAAATTTGTACATTTGCCAACGGAGCAGAGCTGACACTCTACCTCCTGGAGACATTCAAAAACTGTCTCCACCCTGTCCACAATCACTCGGCAGACATATTACCATCCTTATGCTAATATATTCTCTCTGCCAAGGATATTACCTTGCCGATTGAGGAAAATAAATAAACATTCAGTTACAAATAATAGTGTAGAACATGGACAGCTACAGCATCATTAGATTCAGATTCACCATTAAGTTTGTGTTTAAAGTATTACTTTCAATACTGTTTTGGGTTACCAGCAGACACATTAGGGGTCACATTAAGATTCATATGCTATGTTGAAACTGTGCATAATTTGTTTATATAGCTCCCATCAGCATTATCTAAGACTTTTCAAAAGGAGATAATCTTGACATAGATGAAAGAGGTAATGATGAAGGGACTATGACAGATTTGCTCTGAGTCATTTATTTTTCTTCCCATCTCCAGATTGCTCTCAGCAGCAAAAGGAAAGGATTCATCCCTCCTTCAATCTCCTATCGCCCTCCACATCTCCGCTTGTCTCCTTGATACGTCCTCCTGGACTCCTATCTTATCCACTTCTATGCAACCCTCAGACTCCAGCCGCTTTTATCTCCACTCTTCTCCCCAGACTCTATCTTTCCTGACTCCTCCAAGTTCAGCCCCAAAATGTAAAAAGAAAAGAAAATCCAACAACCTTGATGTTCTCCTTCAACTGTTCAGCTTGACCGCTTTGTAGCTAACTTAAGGAAAATCGACATAAAGAAAGATCAGACAAAAGCAAGGCTGTTTGATGGATACTACTCCTTTAAATCTAAATACAGAATCTCTGCTGTTGGTAGTTAATGCAAATTAAATATGTAATTGTATTCACAACTAATATAATGAAAAATATTTACTTTAATTTGCAAGGGATTTGCTTCAAGTATTCTGCACAAAATCAAACTGTGAAATTATCTTTATCCCATCTTTCAAGACATCAAAATCAAAACCCAAAATTGATCAAGATAAAAATCTTATCATTTATGCAGTTTTTTTTGTTTGTTTTTATGAAAGTATGGGTGCTTTGAAGATTTTAAGTCAAGTGCACTTGGGTAACACACCACTGAAAACATTCAACAACAACAACAACAACCTCTGAATTGTTGCTTTATGAGGATGTAATTAGGTTTTACAAGGATACCAAGGAGCCTACACTGGTGCTTTAAAGGAGCAGTGCATATGATTCAGGGGGATCTAATGGCAGAAATGGAATATAACATTCATAACTATGTTTCCATCAGGTATATCATCTGAAGCTAAGAATTGTTGTGTTTTGGTTAGCTTAGAATGAGTCCGCCCTGTTGAACCACCATGTTCTATATTAGCTCAGAACGGACAAACCACACTCTGGCCTAAATTCTACACATTAGCTTAGCAAAAAGGCAAACAGCTAGCCTGGTTCAGTACAAAGGTAGCTAAATCCACCTACCACCTACCAATTAACATATTATAGTGTGTGTGTGTTTAATACGTACAAAACGGTGTATAAGTAACAAAGAATTGGTGTTTTAAAGTAATGCTTAACCCTTAAAATTACCATTTGAATATCAATTACTGACCTCGCGTTACCTTGAGTTCTTGAAGAAAACTTTATTTTTGTTGCATGCCTCCATGGTGTATGGAGAATCCGAAAATGGAAATAAGTCTTGATGAATTGAAGAAAATGGGGGACGCGTTTAGCAACAGAACAACACGGTGGTGGCAGAAGCATTGTAAATGGTAAGATTTTGGCGAAAATGGTTAATGTTTGTGAAGAAGTGAACATACAACTGGATAAATGACACTTGGATTAAACTGCAGGAGTTGCGTGAGAGTTTGTAAATTATGTTTTGATGTAATTTTGCTGTTGTTTAACACGGCCACCATTTACTTCAATTCATTAGGACTCTTCTCAGTTTTTTGATTGGTTGGTGGCAGCCGGTTAGTACAGTATATCTCAAAAGTGAGTACACCCTTTAGATTTTTGCAAATATTCTTTTATATCCTTTCAGGGGATAACATTATCCTACTGAAACTTTGATATAACTTAAAGTAGTCAGTGTGCTGCTTGAATAACAGTATAGATTTATTGTCCTTTGAAAATTACTCAGTACACAGCTGTTAATGTCTAAACAGCTGGCAACAAAAGTGAGTACACCCCATAGTGAACATGTCCTAATTGTGCCCAATGATGTTGTTTTCCCGCCCTGGTGTCATGTGACTCGTTAGTGTTACAAGGATTCAGGTGTAAATGATAAGCAGGGCTGTTAAATTTGGTGTTTTGGGCACAATTCTCTCTGAATGCTGGACAACATGGCACCTCATGGCAAGGAACTCTCTGAGCGGCTGAAAAAAAGGATTATTGCGCTTCACAAAGATGGCCTTGGCTATAAGAAGATTGCCAACACCATGAAAATGAGTTGCAGCACAGTGGCTAAGATCATACAGCGGTTTTCCAGGACAGGTTCCACTCGGAACAGGCCTCGCCAGGGTCGACCAAAGAAGTTGAGTCCACGTGCTCAGCGTCATATCCAGAGGTTGGTTTCCAAAAATAGACGTGCGAGTGCTTCCAGCATTGCTGCAGAGGTTGCAGAAGTGGGATGTCAGCCTGTCAGTGCCCAGACCATACGCCGCACACTGCATCAAATCGGTTTGTATGGCCGTCGCCCCAGACAGAAGCCCCTTCTGAAACCGATGCATAAGAAAGCCCGCAAACAGTTTGCTGAAGACAATGAATCCAAGAACATGAGTTACTGGAACCATGTCCTGTGGTCTGATGAGACCAAAATAAACCTGTTTGGGTCAGATGGTGTCCGGCGTGTGTGGCGGCACCCTGGTGAGGAGTACCAAGACAAATGTGTTTTGCCTACAGTCAAGCATGGTGGTGGCAGCATCATGGTCTGGGGCTGCATGAGTGCTGCCGGCACTGGGGAGCTGCATTTCATTGAGGGACACATGAATTCCAATATATACTGTGACATCCTGCAGCAGAGCATGATCCCCTCTCTTCGGAAACTGGGCCGTAGGGCAGTTTTCCAACATGATAATGACCCTAAACACACCTCCAAGATGACAACGGCCTTGCTGAAGAAGCTGAAGGTTAAGGTGATGGACTGGCCAAGTATGTCTCCAGACCTAAACCCAATTGAGCACATGTGGGGCATCCTCAAGAGGAAGGTGGAGGAGTGCAAGGTGTCCAACATCCGTGCGCTCCGTGATGTCGTCGTGGAGGAGTGGAAGAAGATTCCAGAAGCAACCTGTGCAGCTCTGGTGAATTCCATGCCCAGGAGGGTTAAAGCAGTGCTAGATAACAATGGTGGTCACACAAAATATTGACACTTTGGGCACAATTTAGACATGTTCACTATGGGGTGTACTCACTTTTGTTGCCAGCTGTTTAGACATTAACAGCTGTGTACTGAGTAATTTTCAAAGGACAATAAATATATACTGTTATTCAAGCAGCACACTGACTACTTTAAGTTATATCAAAGTTTCAGTAGGATAATGTTATCCCCTGAAAGGATATAACAGAATATTTGCAAAAATCTAAAGGGTGTACTCACTTTTGAGATATACTGTATATGGGTAGTGATCTTTTTGTCTTACCAGAAACTAATACAATTTTACCAAAATGTGAAACTTTTGCTTTGCCAATTATGGCAGTGGCAACTAACTGAATACCACAGCATTAGTTCAAAATCCTTTTGGTCCATAACATAACCATGAAATATTCAAAAGACAGTAATGATGAAAACAACCAAAGCATTGATATATTCTGTCTACTCATTACTGACATTTTCTTTTCTTTTTTTAAACAAATTCTGAATGCTGAATAGTGAGAACAGCAAGACCACCTATCAACAGCTCCCTGGAAACATGAAAAATGTCTATTTCTCTAGAATATTTCTCATTTTCTACATGGAGGAGAGGCTGGCAGAAAAATTTAAAAAGATTTAGTGTGCTAAAATCCTTTACAGTACATCAAGATAGAATATGTACTGAAAGCTGTACGTGGCAGGGACATGCGGTCAGGGGAGGCCCCGTCATCATGAGAAGTAAAAAAACAAATAACAATAAAATAAAATATAAATGTATATTTATCCACAGGTCTGTGCTATAAATGCATTTTCTGTATGATTCCAATAATTTTGATAATTTTTAAGACCACAATGTTATTGAAAATGGGATCTGACTAAGAGAAAACAATCCAATATTTAAATTAAAAACAACATTTTGACCTTAAATAAAATATTATTTTGTTAATAGTGCAGTCTGTATTAAAATGTATCAAAGCAACAGACTAAAAACGCTATGGACGGTGCAGAGCAAATACCTCTGAGCCGCTGTAAATGTAACGTTCTTTTTTGGCCAAATATGTACCTTACTGTGTGTGTATAAAGAATGCTGATATGAGATATGAAACATATCCAGTTGTCAATGTTCATGCTGCCAAGAAAATGGTGAATGAGCTACTCAGTTGGGTTCATATATTTATAAATCTGACTCTGAAAGTGTCAGTGCCTCCCCATTCATGAACCTCACGGCACGTCACTGGTACGTGGCATATGGCAGGAAGTTCTGACTTTCAAATTAGAGTAATTAATGACATGATCACACAGGGAAAATTGTTAATCAGCAGATTAACAATTGACAGGGTTGACAGGTATGCACTGGCGTGAGGCGTAGGAGTCTTCCAACATTTGTTTTACTGATTGACTGATGTGATATTTTAGTACCAGAGGTGGACCCAAACGCAGAACTCAAGTATAACAAAAGGCAAGCTTTATTTAAACAAAGCTGAAAAAACTAAAAGGTACAAAGCAACAACTGAGGGAGCAGGCTATTAAATACAAAAGGTAAAAGTAAACTGAAAACCCAAACCAGGAAGACACAAGGGCAGACAGGCCAAACCACCATGTCACAACTTTTACAAACTGACAAGGAACGACAGGACAGACTGGTATATATACACAGACACTAATCACCAGAACGAGACACAGCTGGAGGAGGCAGGCAAAGACTCATAGGAGGGAAAACACAAAGACAGGAAGTAAAACTAGAGATGACACAAGGGGAGTGAACTTTACAAAATAAAACAGGAAAGAGAACAATCAAGATCATTATGTCACACAGAAATGGCATGTTGTGATCTTGCTTCATTATTAGATTATATGTATATATATATATATATATATATATATATATATATATACATAGATAGTTATATTTACAGGTGTGTAATTTTCTACAAATTTCCTAAGTATGTTATTAATTACTCATTGTCGGGAAAATAGAGACAGTGTTCAATTAGTACACTACCAAAAGTATCAAATTGTGTAGTGTAATGTAAGAAATCCTAGACCTGTAAAGTTAAGCATTACCTAATAGGTAGTAACCTCCTCTAATGTCGAGCAAGAAATTCCAGTGTCAGCCCTTCTCTGCCACAAAGAGAATTTTAGTCCTCCAGGTATGCAGTCAGGTAAATAATGGGACTTATATTGCAGCTGCTTGTCTGTGCATATACATTGATAAAAAAAAAAAGTAAGCATATCATGAGCTGTAGCACCAAATGCAATCTGGGAACCCATCGGCTATCATCTGACGGTGATTTCGCTTTTATTAGCTTAAAATTAGCTTGTAAACTGGCTCCTTGTGAAACAATCCGGTCGTAGATGTTGTCTCTCAACTCCAACTCCAGACTCGCATCTCAAGTTGCAAATTGGACTGTAAACAATGACCGGCAGACGGAAAAGGAATTCCTGGCCCGGATATCCGTTAACTAGACCAGAACCTCAGATATATTATATCACCATATACTATAGTCAATGGGTTAGGTGATTGCAATATATATGGCACATCTTCTTTGTTTGTGTAGTCTGCATCAGCACAAAAGCAGTAAAAACCAGTCGTCTTTTGCTTGATGTACGGCTTTATATTACAGCAGCTAACATTCACAAGTGTGTCAGCCTGCATCCTGTGATTGGCACTCACTGAAGTGAGCCAACGTCTGGTTTTCTGGCCTGTTGAAGATAAAAATATATTATTTTCTTCTATGAAGCACAATGACCAGCAATCGCCGCAGTATATATGTTATTAGACCTCAAATGAAACAGGACATTGACTATGTGGAGTGAAAGTGATGGCAATTTAGGTTCCAAAAGAAAATGCCCTGTCAAATTGATCTGTCTGCTTTGGCATATCAGTATTTAACCTTCCTGTAGTCTCTTTGGATGGTGCCTGCACATCATTTTGCACACGGTGCTGCTCTGGACATTAATTCCTCCCACTCTTTAGACCTTTCACCCACACTGCTGCAAAAAAAGAGGAGCTTATGAAATTGTATGAAGACGCTCAGTGACTGTTTTAACAGTCACTGAGCCGTGTGAGCATCTTGCTGCTTACCATGTTGCTTAAAGACCCATATGAATTGCTTTCCATTTGGTTGCATGTTCATGTACATGAAAGTAAAAGTACAAAAGTCATTGCAGTTCAGAAGGAAAATAAAAATCCAGAGATGCAGAGAGAGTGACATCTGTTGGACAAATGAAGAACTTCATGCATGACGTTTTCTTATAATAGAAATATAAAGGATATTAAAATGTAGAAAACATCAGCACTACGATATGGTGTATGTGTGAGTCAACTTAGAAAAGAAAAAGGCTTTACTGCAGCTTATTTAATTTTAAGGAGGAACACTGACCTCAGAAGAGACCATTTAAAATAAAATCTTAACTTGAATTTAGAAAAATGTGAGATAAAATTCCACCAACTAAATGTAGATTTCAAAAGCTTGATTATCCTTGTCTGCTGAAAACAATGTCCCATAAATACAATTGCCCATGTGCTAGCTTTTTACCAAATTGACTTCCTGACAGGAGGATAACACTATTTAAATGTAAATTTCCACCTGGTGTTGTGTTGTATTGTTTGACTTTCAGTAAGAAGAGATTACCTGCACGGGGGCAACGCTGCCTCTCCATTTAGATGAGGCTGTTGCCTTCAAGGTAATTTCTCATTCAAACCTTTAGAGATTGAAATGTTGAAACCAAGACTTTAATAAGAAAGACCAAACTGACAACCAAGAAAAACTGTCAAGGCATCCAATAATGTAGTGAGGACACATTTTTCTAACAAGAGGTTGGCGTCATGGAGGGGCCATGCCAAACTTTGCTTTTATTTATTAATTTGTATTTATCATTTAAAAAGTTAAAACCTTTTAGCTAAGAGATAAAAAAAAATAAAAAAAACAAGAAAGAAAAGAAACACAAAACACTGGTTGGTCACATTTGGGGACGTATGATCATTGGTCTGGTGCTTGACCTTTGACTTATGTTGTCATTATGTTAAGATCAGTGCGTAGCCGTGGTACTGCGTACAGTGAGCAGATGGCACTAATATCAGAGTAAGTGATTATCAGGCTGCACTTCAAAATGGATATAATAATAATGACTACACGGTGCTGCTTCTCCAAGGCCTCTTCCTCTTTGAGCAGCCATGATGCTGCACCTGCTAGCATAAGAGCTAACATTAGCTGTGGAAGACAACCCATAAATGACCTCTGACCAGCCCAACCAAATAGTTTTATAACAGCACCCAGCCAGCCTATTCAATGGTAGGAAGCAATCATTTGTCTCCACTTGGTATCACAACCGAGGCTTGAATACAGTATCAAGGCTGATGCAACGTTTTGTGTTGCTGTTAGCTGTCTGGTGCCACCCGGAAGCCTTTGTGACTGTTGGCTTCTGTAAGTGGAAAAAAGTGGTGGAGACAGATAGGGGATCTCTTTAACATGAATCTTCAAAGGTGTATCTTGCAATACACTGTGGAAGAAGTGAGAGAGGCACATCAATACGAGAAAGGAGCTGCAAAAGAACAAGTTTTATGTGTTTTCTCTCATTGATGTTGTCGGAAGGAAAAACAGTTGCCTTTACAAGGGAAGATAGAGGCTTTTGATAACGTGTTGGAGGGGGGATTGGGCTATTCCCCCTATACAATTAAAAAGGGCCCTGAATTGGCTGATGTTGTGATGTTGTGTTGTGCTGTGGGAGATGACCCAGCCCAGTTTCTAATTAATTTGCTGAATTAGTGAATACTGTTCATGCCCTGTTGGACCCACCAAACAAGCTTCTACAGTGAGAGGACCAGACCAGTTAGCTAGCACTCTTGTTGCACTGAATCGAGAAAGTGAATCATTTCTTGACGTAAAGGCTGTGAAGCAAGTTATGGACCATGTCACAATCACCTATAATTAAGACCAAGTTGCTAAACAGTTTTTCATCTCGCAAAAAAAATCACAGCCAATAGAGGGGGAATTAACTATACGGCACATTTTCTTAAAGTACCACACACAACTGATATCAATGCCTTTAAACAAGCCTTCACAGCAGAATTCATTCCACTCTAAGGAAACGTATTTTCGGACCACAGACAGCTTGCGTTCAGCTTGCGTTTGAAAGGGACTTAACCCGAAAATGCACAACCATGCACACCATTCTTTGTTCAGCACCAATACTCTTCTTAAGATAAGCCATGTGTTTAATATACTTTCTGAGCCAGAAAATATTCATGTTATTGTTACACAAAGTGTTGAATGATTTTTTTTTGGGTCTGTTTGAAATTCCACTCTTTATTCGGTAAGAGTGGAGTAGCGTATGTAGTCTATTAGTGTGTGTGTGTGTGTGTGTGTGTGTGTGTGTGTGTGTGTGTGTGTGTGTGTGTGTGTGTGTGTGTGTGTGTGTGTGTGTGAGTTATCAGTATGTTGTGGCTCTCTGTAGTGCTGTTTTAAATCACATTATAGTTTTACTGTATTTCAATCTGACAGTTGTTGCTCTTGAGTATTTCAACACTTATTCACTCATATATTTCCACCATTTCTTCCTCATTGTGTGTGTTTTCGGCCTGGGCTTTTGTTGGCCTGTCTGCCATCCACTGTCTCACAGGGGCAACTTCACATCTGAAATTCTGCATTACAAAGACTCTCATAAAAGGTAATTTCTGCCAAATGTTGTATTTGTACTATGTTGTTTATCCTGTACACACAACATCTATTGCACGTCTGTCCGTCCTGGGAGAGGGATCCCTCCTCAGTTGCTCTCCCTGAGGTTTCTTCCATTTTTGCCCCTTTAATTATGGGGTTTCTTTTAGGAAGTTTTTCCTTGTGCGATGCGAGGGTCTAAGGACAGTCGTAACCTGTACAGTCTGTAAAGCACACTGAGACAAATGTATAATTTGTGATATTGGGCTATATAAATACATTTGATTTGATAAACAACAAGACTGGTTTTAGTGCTGCACTGAATTGGCAATGATAATTGTCACTTACCTATTTGGAGTTTATTATGGATACATAAAGGTATTTTAGAGGGTTTTTTCTCCTCTTTGTGTTTTTTCTGAATGAGCCCACTACTATTACACCACAGAGCCCAAAACACAGTAAGTCCATCCTGAGTTTGCTGAGATTCTGGTATTTCCATTTTGTTTTGCCATATTAAAGTCATTATGCCTTATACATGGTAATAGCACGTAGCTAAGGTTGAATTTACTCACTGTTTTTGTCCTAGCCATTAGAATAAAAGTAACAGTTAAACTGGTCCTGATAGAACGAGCCTAACTATCTTGGCTATCTAGGCTAGTTACTTTAGTTTACCTTACAGCCAGTGTTGACAACAATACATTGACTCACTAGTTTGAAGATTCTGCTATCTTTCGTACCTTATCTGTGTTCAGGAGTAGGATGGTGAGGACTAATCATGAGCCTTAGAGAAACGTGAATGAGCTGCTAGAAAAGGTCGGCAGCAACATTTAGCAAGCTTTAGCTTTTTTTTTTTGTTCTCCCCTCTCCTTTTCTCCGCTCTGTCTCTGACTGTAGGTCACTGTAGCCCCGCCCTTTGTGAAACAGCAGAGGAGAAACTGCGCAAAGAAAGCAGTAGACCAGGGGTGTCAAACTCAGTCACAGAGAGGGCCAAAATTAAAAACGGGGACTACGTCGAGGGCCAAACACGGTCCACATATATTGAACAGGATAGACATATTGGAGAAAGTGCAAAAAGATATGGAACATATTTAGGTAGGCTACATTCTCCGAGTATGCACATGTGTCAGAGCCAGATGTTTGGAATCTTTTCTTAGTTGCCAGTGTGGGGTTCTGTGGAAACCCTCAGGGAGTGAAGGTGTGCATCAATGAGACGACTCCTGTTTGGGCTTTTGTTCATCTTCATCACAGAGAAAAGCTGCTCAGACAGGTATGTGCTTCCAAACATGCAAAGCATCTGAGCGGCATGAAGGTTGAGGCATCATTTCAGGGATGAAGCTTGGAAACTGTGCAACGCCCACAGAGTCACACTTTGCCTTGAGTGTGTCGTTACACTGGAGGTCAATCAGATCCATTTGATTTGGAAGCTGCAGGTTTAACAGTGAGATGCTTCGTTATCGTCACTTTTCGTCCCAGATATCTGTGGTGTCCTGCTTTCCTAAAACTGGCAGATTTCCTCACGCAACTCGAAAAATCTATTCAGCACTTTCCCTCCACTCAGCCATCGCACCGTCATGTTCAGAATATGTATTTTCCTGTGGTTGTGCCATGCATTGATTTAATTACCAAAATCGGCGGGCCAGTTATGATAGACATGATATTTTCTCGCGGGCCGGATATAATTGCCTTGAGTTTGACACCCGTGCAGTTCACACTGAAGCGTGCACATAAATTAGATAAACAACATAAGCGTTTAGTTTATTTAATAAAAGAGCACCTGTTCAATGAAACAGTGATACAGCTTTTAGTACTCGGAGGCGTGTTATTCTTAAAAGAATGCACGCATAAAGCCGCATTAAATTTTATTAAATATATGGCTCTCAAGGAAATACATTAAAAAATATTTTAATGAGGTGCTGTTGAGAAAGGCTTTCATGCTCTCAGAGGCTAGATTGATAAGACTAGTAAAAACGAAAAAAAGAGAATACACTTGCACCTGTTTGTTGGTGCATCTTAAATTACATCCACGTTTTCCTAGTATCTTAGTGCCTCCCATTGGGGATGTATGGAGAGACGCAAGGAGACCCTGCGAGGAGAGAGGAAACGAGGAAAAAATTAGTTTTTAGAGAAATGTCACTGTCCTCTGAAGCGTCACAGGAAGCGACATCGCTTTCTGATCACAGCTGATCAGCTGTCAGTCTACTTTAACATCTGTAGAGACTTTTGATGGAGTTTGTGTCTGCACACGTGCACTGTGATAATATTAATAAAGACAGTTATCAGTGCCAGAGCAGCAGCAGCAGGTACCTGTCTAACATACTGCTGGACATGAATAACAACCTGCTGTCTTTATACTGCATACTGTTTCCTGCTTAGAGGCTCAGGGACCTTTTCTAATGGCAGAATGTATTTATATTATTCATGCATTATTTGCGTCAATATTTATTAATATTCTGATTGAGTTCAATATTTTAATAACCCAGAATATGATTGTGGTGTCTTTTGAAAACTGAAAATTACTTATTAGGCTTAATGTTTCAGGGAAAATTGAAATTATGTAACTTCTGTCAAACCAGGAATGATCAATAATGAACCTCACATGTGACTGAATGGAAATGACGATAAATGTAAAATGTGTTTCTTGTTGACAGATAGACAGACAGACTCTTTGACTCTTAATTGTAGACCTATTCATAATAAAAGTTAATGGGAGAAATAGCAGATCATATAAGGAAATCTTATCGCTCGAAATGGTTGCGGCCTCTCCCGTGGCAGAAGCAAAGCAGCAGGTATGGGAGAAGTTTGGAGAAGCAATGGAGAAGGACTTTTGGTCTGCACCAAGGTGCTTCTGGAAAACCGTCCGGCACCTCAGGAGGGGGAAGCGGGGAACCATCCAAGCTGAGTACAGTAAAGGTGGGACACATCCCCCAGTCGGAGCTGGCGGATGTGGCCCGGAAAAGGGAAGTTTGGAGTTCCCTACTGGAGCTGTTGCCCCCGCGACCCGACCCCGGATAAGCGGTATACAATGGATGGATGGATAAGGAAATCTTTCTTATAAATGAAGAAATATATTTGTGGTCCGTTTTGTTCTTTACAACTACAATTGGCTGAACTGTTTTCAACATGGCAGAACACAACTTTCTCATATGATAGCTAAACAGTACACTAAAATACGTTCCTGAAAACACTTGAGGAGAGGAATATGCAACACATTAGCTCTTGCTAAATATTTGATTTGAATAATCTCCTGTGAAATTAAAATGATGTATTCAGAGTTTTTAGAGATTTTTCTTGTCTTTGTATGAACATCAATTTGAGTTATACAAAGCTGAGCTAAAGACATATCTTTTGGGGTCATCTACAGCAGAACAACATATAAAGAGGCATATTGAAGATTACGGCCATACCACACTGAAAATGCCCGATCTCGGAATCTAAGCAGAGTTGGGCCGGGTCAGTACTTGGATGGGAGACCACCTTGGAATACCCGGTGCTGTAAGTGGTTACGGCCATACCACACTGAAAACACCTGATCTCGTCAGATCTCGGAAGCTAACCAGGTTTGGTCAGTATTGGGTAGGTGATTACCCGGTGCTGTAAGAGGTGGACATATAAAGAGGAATAAGTAAATAAAATGTGGAAATATAAAGAGGCATATTCAGTAAATCTGCATTTAAAGTCTAGTATCTTCTCTCCTGTCTCAGACACTGCTGGGATTTCAGCAGTGCTGTCTTGTTTTCTAGACGGGCACTTCAACCAACAACACCACAGCACCTCTTATATTTATTGTTGCTTGTTACAAGAACATGGCAAGCTAGTAACATGGATGTAAACAAAACTAGATTTTAAATACTAAAAAACTGGACTTTGCAATTGTGGATTGATCATGTTTGTTAAAGCTCAAGTTCACTGTTATGAACATGACACAATAGGTTGAATTCAAAAGCAACAACTCAAGACGAGGTTTCAAAAGTAAAAAGGTCTTTACTCAAGATTGTTTAAAGTACAACAAAAAATCACTCACTGAGGAAAAAACGTAGAAAAAAGGTATTGCAAAAAACATGAACAAAACTAAACTTGACCAAGGCAAAATTCTACAATGGTTCTGGATTCAAAACCGCTGGCTCTCTTGGTGGCAAGACACAAGACGAACTGGCACAGGACAAAGGGAGACAAGGACTATATATACATACACACACACACACACACACACACACACACACACACACACACACACACACACACACACACACACACACACACACAAGGTAATGGGAAACAGGTGGCAACAATCATATAGGCGGGAAACCTCACAGACAGGAAGTGCTCTGAAACGAGAGGGAAAGGTAATTACAAAATAAAACAGGAAGTGAAATGACAGACAGTGCATGACGAGACGAGACATGAGTGACTGTAACTTAACAAGTGAACAATGAGACAAGACTAAACATAGACTCTAAACTAAACATGAAACATAACATAAATACATTAACACACATGACGGGACGTTACATCCACACTGAGTTTTGGTAAGAAACACTGAATTTTATTTGTTTACAAGAAACCTACACAAGCCCCCTTTAACCTGTCACCAGCGCAACGATGTACAAGTGTACTCCAGGACCTTGTGACATCACTGTTGGCTGTGGTTTCAGGTGTATGTGATGCTGACTGAGGTCAGAGGTGAAACTAAATTTAATTGAGTAGTTCACAAGCCAATTAAATGCATTTTTCTTAGCGTCAGGCTCTGTTGCGATTTGAGCCCAGAATCTCCTGTTGACTAGACAGGCACTTTAACCAAATAAGCCACACACCTGTTCTCCGTGATGTAGCTGCTGTCTAAAGCAGGGGTGGAGAACCTCCGGCCTCCGGGCCGTATAAGGAGTTATTATTGAGTTTATTTTTTAAAGCACTACGAATAAGTTATTTTCTCCACCTTCACACTGGACTTATACCTTATAAAGTTGATATGGCTAACATTTTAGCAAACGGTTAACTAGATACACACTACTCTACACTACAGCAGGCATGAAGTAATATAAGCATTAGTTTGGAATTGTGTTTGTGGCAATGTGATAAATTTAGGTTCAGTATTCACTCTCTCTGTTTTAGCTCAGTTGTAATCTCACTACCTCCTGAGATGCTAGCTCTTTCGTTGCTAAATGCCACTCCATGTTCAGCAGCTAGTTGCTAACTTTGTCCGTCGGCCATTTGGTGCTGGGCAGGTAGTGTACCGTGGGTTTTCCCTGAAAGCAGCTCCGATAAACCTAAAAGTTATTAATAGCGGATAAACTGAACCAAAACAGTTCAGCTGTGGACTGTAAAACCAAATTTTGAGCTAAAGGAGGCTAAAATGCAAATGGAACTGATTCTGTCACTATGAGTGACAACTTTTTCATACCACATTGTAATATGAGCCATAGCTAACATAAATGACTGATTAGTGCAGCTTTAAAATGTATTCAGGACTGTTGAGCATATTACATTTATAGAACTGGAGCTTTGATTAGATACAGTGCCTATAGAAAGTTATCATACCCTGTGAACATCTTTACCTTTTGTCATATTACACCCTGGAAACTAAAATCCATTAAATCAAATTTATTTGAGCTGCATGTGCACGTTATAACCCTCATCATCAAAGCAAAAAATAATGTAATTTTTTTTAATTAACTTGTTAAAAATGAATTAGTGAAATACCTGGTTTGGATAAGTGATTAGCCCCTGAGAGTATACCATTAGAAACTTGCTCACGTACAACCAATCAACTTCCAGATCAAACACCAGGCTAATTCCCCCCTACCGGACATCCATTCAAGTGATTTTGATTACTTCAGAATCAAACCAGCTGCTTCACTGGTGGTCCGTGAGCGACCGCTAGTGGTCCGTGAGTATATTGGTAAAATGTCACATTTGAAATGAATATATTATAAGTTTAAAGTGTTTCTCAAAACGGTTTAAAAATGACTAGTATAGACTAGAGCAGGGGTGTCAAACTAATTTTAGTTCAGGGGTCACAAACAGCACAATTTGATGGGGCGGACCAGTAAAATCAGAGCATAATAACCTATAAATAACGACAACTCCAAATCTTTCCCTTTGTTTTAGTGCATAAAAGTACAAGTACATTCTAAAAAAATTCTAAATATTATCTTTTCACAAAACATTATGAACAACCTGAAATTTCTTAAGAAAAAAAGGTGAAATTTCAACAATAGTATTAGTTTATCATTTACACATGTGTGTTACAACTTACTGATCACAAAGGCTTTTACTTTATGGTTAAAACAACTAATTTTTACACAGAATGTTTGTAAAGACATCCCGCATGTTTGACACCCCTGGACTAGAGTGTAGCATAGATGTAGGTAGCTATGTAGGTTTGTTTTACGATCTTACGTCATAAATGATCTGCGCGGTCAATTTGAGCCGCGGTCACCTGACAAGATGGATCGATGGCTGTAGAGAGGGTCAGTTAAAAGAAATTTAAATCAAAAATCTGACACGAAAGTGAAGGTGCATCGTCCTGATGCAGGTGATTCAGCAGCTACAAGTGGTTCAGCCGCAGCGACAACAAGTGGTTTTGTGTGTGTTACTGAGTCCCAGGATAGCGGTTCACCGTCCAACCACCACCCGGCTGAAAGCTGTGAAACTTGGCTTGAATGCGGAAAGTTCAGCATAAAGTGAAGAGAAAATATCACAGCAACTACATCAAATAAAAAAAAATTCGACTGGAGATGAAGAGGATCCCAATCCACACTGTGTTTTGTGCTACGAGTCGTTGGCGAATGAGGCTATGAAACCCGCCAAGCTCAAGCGACATTTTGAGAGTAAACACAAGGATTACTTTGGGAAACCTTCAGGATTTGTTGAGAGACATGATGAATTTAAGAAACACATGACGAAGGCGCCCTCACAGTTTGCATTTTGCATATCTCTCAGTAGCAAACGATCTTGCTGTGGGTAAGTTGCGGCTCTGTACGGACATAAACTCAGTAATAAATGTAGTCTAAGTTTCATATGATGTGTAAAATCTATCAGCATTCACCGTTTAAATCGCATATGAATGAAATTATTGTAGAATCCGTAGTTGTATTTGTATTGTTGATTTGATTTGAGCAGTGGTGGGCCGTCAGGGCCAGCAAGGCCTTCTCTGCTGGCCTAAACATCATCAGAATATACATTTAATTTTGATATATTTTTTCCACAAATATGTATTAAATTATTCCCCATAGTCTATTCTCTTCATTTCATATCTTTCCTCTTGGTTGCGCTGCTTCCAGCCTCAGATCGAGATTTGGAGGTCTGGCCTTTATGTTAGAGCTTTTATCCAATCATATTTCAGCCATAATGTGTTGCCAGGGTCCACGAAATCTGCCCTTAGGCCTTCAGAATCAACAGTGCGGGCGCCTGTAGCTTAAAGTGAACGGAGACAAAACTGTGGCGTTAGCCAATCGGATGTCGAGTTGGGGACACCGGGGCCAGCTAGCAGGCGTACGATAACGTCAGCACGTGCACGTCTTTTGATTGGATACGCACTATTGAGAGGCAGAGCTATGCTGAGCTAGTGAACTTTGAACGAGCTAATTTGTGTAGATTTCTACAAGCTGTTTTTTTTCAACCCACAATGGCTGAAGGAGAAGAGATCGATTTGGTCGCAGATATAATTACAACGCCATTTTCAAGACAAACTGAAAATGTTCTATTCTGGCGCCAGTGGGTTCCAGGTGCCTTTAGATGAGTTATACTGTCATACAACAAGCTTGAAATTAATATTAGTGATGTTTCCATATCTTTCACATCAATAACTCATTTACTGAGACGCTGTGGTGTCACATGGTAGGATAGCTGCTGCTGAGAAACATTCCTCCCATCAGTCACACCTCTCTGAGCTCCAGCTCTGGCAGAAAGGACGCAGCTTGGGTCAAAGTCCCCCAGAGGACTTTTTCCATCATCGCTCACACTATCTCGTGTGCAGACAGCTGTAGTGGTGGTGGCAGCTCATTCTCTTGAAGCACTCAACCTACTTTTACTCCTGCCCAGTGCACAGACATTTGGGGATGCAGAGGGAATGTTAAGGAATTTCCAATGAAGTAACTGTTGAGACCACCCAGAGAGGGAAGACTTGGTAAGACTTGACTCTGGCCAGTACAATTATTCTTGTTCATCCTTGCCTGAGGGTAAGTTTTCAGTCAGAAGCATAGGCTAAAATGTTTTTTTAGTTCTGCAAAATATTAAAATATGCTCACGGAATCTGAGAATTAAACTTTTCCTAATCCAATCTTCCAATTGCTTTGGATATTTGGACTTTATTAACTGTTCTGATAGTCACTTACATATAATGTATATATATTCACAACGTATTGGTGTCACATTTATCACTGAATGCAGCTCTTATAAAAATAATCAGAAAGCAGAAATGAAGCAAGGACCAAGACCAAGTACTTAGAAACAAATTTGAGCCTTTATTGGAATGTTGCAAGGCATTAAATACACAAATCCCATTATTTTAATAATTTGGCATTTAATTATAAAAAAAACTTCTAGTCTAACAATACTGGTCTGACAGTCGTTCTTATTCAGTTTCATCTTTATAGCTTCAATAAGTCCTCTCTTTTCTTTCACTGCATCAGAGAGGTGGAATCCTGACAATCTGAAGTGAAAGCAGATGTGAATTAAATGTACTGTAAGAAGAATTAAAGGGGAAACAGCAATGACACGTGGGGAATTAATAGGAGAACATCTACTTAAACTCAAGAAAATACTGCGTATCAAAGCTGCGTCGTGGGTTAAAACTGGTATCTAGTCATTTTTTTTTTACCCCTGATTTCCCAAGTTTTACATATAAAAAACTGTTGTATGAAATATAAACAAGCTCTTGCCGTGATACACAAACATGTGCATTTGAAGCTGGGAAACAAAATGCAGAAAATAAAAGGAGACTAATATGTTCTAAACTTGTCAATGATCTCCAGAGTCATGGGATCTCTGGACTCATGTTTTATAAACATAAATAATATGTTCTGGTGTCAGGAAATTACTATCAATGTTTTTGTCATCATGCAAGGCCTCCACCAACACCATCTTTATAGTCATCATCATAATCTTTATCATCATTGCATGTTGCTTAGCAGATCTAGAAATGTTCTTAAAACTGTTTTGGCTTATGAACCATTTTCCATCATTTTGACAAAAAAATAAAGAGAAAGAAAAAAAGAACATTCACAATAAATTTTCCAGCCGGTCTGTGTTTGGTCTGGTCTCTTTTTTTTATATTCTGGATGGCCTTCTCGTCCCATACATCCATAGCTGAACAAGTAATCAAAAAGCACAGAAGCACCACCGTCTGCACCCTCCTGAGCCGTCCTTTACCCCCCCACCCCACCGCTGTTAAACTTCAGAGGTCCAAAGTTAAGACATGACTCCAAACACAGGGTTGTGGCGACAGATGCTGGGCCCGATCTCTTCATAGTCCTTTTTGGTGTGGCAAACCTGGTAGAACTCAGGCTGTGGAAGCACAAATGAAGAAGAAGGTGAGAACAAACATAGGCCTAGATAAGAACAGAGAACTAAAACAGAACACATCAATTTAAAAAGTTGCATATATCTGCATATTTACTTTCTGCAGGTGTTGTTGTTTTTCTTTGTTCAGACATAAAAGCTTATTTTATTTCCAAAGTGCTAGTAAATTCGTAACACGGCACCATATCTACTGAATCCATCCAGAATTTAAAACTAAATTAAAGTTTTAGGATTGTGCGTCAAGATTTAATTTCAGAGATTGAATGTTTTTAAATTTTTATCAAAGAAGCAGATATTTTCCAAAGCAGTTGTAACATTATTTAAAATCAGGAGTTTCATGCTGATCCAAGAGTCACGTAACGTTGTACATAGGACATCTAGACTTATAGAACCAGTGTTTCCCAAAATAGCTCTATTTTCTTTTTGTTTGTTTTAGGACAGCGCTCGTCTGTGTGTTAACCAGTGTGAATTATGTTTTCGGCCTCTGAAAGAGAGAGATATGTCTCTACAAATAAGCATCAAATTATTTCATTTTTAACTGTTTCCATAAAGCACACATTAGCACTACGTGAACAAGCACAGACCTCCTATTCATTTCAATGAGACTACTGCGTTGGCACAGCAATAAAGTTGAACAGGGCTAAACTTAGTACGTGGTAACCAGGCAATGCACACACGCATGGCTGCCCACTCAGGTTCAAGGAGCATTTCTGTCTTCCTTTCATAATAGTGAAAACCTTTCTTTTATTGAAAAATCACTTTGACATGATTACAAAATCACTAACGGTGATTTAACTTGGACTTTAAATAAAACATCCGTGTTGTAAGAAGCTGTGATACAGAGAACAATAACTACTCATGGCGCTCTCCAAGAAGAGAAAAGTCAACAGAGCTTTCAACCCAGAATGGACTCATTCATGTTCATCCTTCCCACTGGAGCACAACACCAGCGTCTCATGTGCTCAGAGACCGTGGTGCTCATTAACAGTGGTGATGTCAAACGCCACTATGAGGGAAAGCACAACGTTTTTGACCAAACATACCCACTCAGGTCTGAACTGAGGTCACAGAAAATAAGCTCTCAGAGCCCAATGTGATTTTTATTTGTGACAAAATAAATCAAATAGGCCACCTGTCAGCATCATCAGCCACAGAGAGCAGTTTAACCCAGGATGTGCTAGCCTGGGTTCAATTGTTAAGATGTGTTGAGACTGATGTATTCTAACATTGGTTGAGCGTTAAATCAAGATGTGAAACAACAGTTAAAGAAACTCAAGCTGCTGCTACACTTTTTTATTTTTCTAAGATTAGGCACTTTATTTTAAGATGCACAATTTTTCAAAAGCTATTTTATTTATTTTCACAATTGTATTTTTAAATGCAGCCCGAGAAGAACATTATACATATCTACAGTATTATATACATCTGTATAGTTCAATGTTAAGTGACAATAAATATTGTCTAAATGTTTTTAAATGGTACTTTCTTTATTAGATGTGACAGTCAGTTGTTGATGACGTGCAGACGTTGATACAGCTACTAGGTTACTTCAATATATCTCACACTAATTCATAACGCACGTTAGACATTATGATGCTCCGGACCTTTGCTCGCGGAAATGTTCTCTAACTGGACCTCTTAGAATTTGAGTTGAATACCCCTGGTATAGGGCATTAAATCTTCTTACTGAGAAACCTGAGACATACGAAAAAGAGCAATTATTCTTATCAGGGAACAATTCTATTAAATTCTAACATCAATTAGCCTTTTGTGAATCAACTGTCAAGAGACCTTTGCTCACAGTTATATTTCATGCTGGTAAAATGATCCGCTTCGCTCACACAAATAACTCATCAAGGGGGGAAAAGAATAATGAAAAGTCACGACCACCCACAGCATTCATTTTCACTCAGTAGGACTAAAATAAATGACACAGGAAATAAGGATTGAACAAAAGTAGTGCATGCCCTTCAATGTCAAAAAAAGATGATAGCCATAACGTTTGTAACGCTAACACATAATGTAGAGCGAGTACATGTTGATAAAGCAGTGTGCGTATGTTTCAAATACTTACAGTTGATGCTAACATTGATCCACCAAACCACACTGCATATCTCTGCATATGATGAGTGATGACCTGGACATCAATTGGTTTGGGCTGCGGAGGGAGCACAGAGAGCAGAATCGGGGAACAGTTACACCCTGGGAGCTACAGTACAGAATGAGGTGGTGTAAATGGAAAGGGCTTTTAAAGACATGACATTTGGAATCATAGAAACTGTTTCTATTTCACAGATATTATCAAAACACGTTCTATACAGAAAATCTAAATCTGTCTGTCTGTGCACAATACATAATTCATAATTACAATAGGGCTGTGTATTGGCAAGAATCTGTGGATATGATATCATGACACAGGGGTTACGATTCAATATATTGCGATACCGTAAGTAAGGCGATAGCCT
The DNA here is from genome assembly GCF_900634415.1 of Cottoperca gobio. Lineage (NCBI taxonomy): Eukaryota > Metazoa > Chordata > Actinopteri > Perciformes > Bovichtidae > Cottoperca > Cottoperca gobio. The sequence goes on along the minus strand of NC_041375.1, from coordinate 3,820,531 downwards.
ATTGTGAGGTTTTTTTTTTTAGGAAAACTGTCATAGTATAAAGAACAAACCACCATATGTAAAACTAAATCTGAATGTAAAGAGTTTTTATGCAAACAGAACAGTGGGGTCTGCTTTTGCATTTATTTTTATCATTATCCCTGTGACATCCAACATCATAGAACTACGTTTTGTGCAATCTGAGCACAAGAATAAACATTTGCCTATATCAGTGTTTGCAGGTTCCTTCAAATAAACAAATAAAGTGAACAGACAGAGAAACATATACTATATCATACATGTCACAAGAACCGATACTTTAGTACCAAGTCAATGCTAAAATCCAGAAAGCGTGATGGTTATCGTTTTTCTACAGTACGGCAGGGGCCAAAGGGGCCCTGTAGTCCCGGGGACGATAGAAGATGTGTTAAGGACAGAGCTCTTCCCCAGGGGGCCAAGGGGACGCACAATTAATTTTTTTCCCTGATGATGCTGCAACTTCCATGTTGAAATCTGCAGGAGAAGAGCTAGTTAACGTTAGCAGCCAGTGGGCAGTATGGTGCTGCTTAGCTAACGGAGCTAACCATGGATGTATAAAGATACAGCATTGTAGACAGGGCTGATTTACTGGCGTCTCTTCCCCAAAAAGTATTTTTTGATCCAAAGGCGTAACGTGACAGACCCGGAAGTTGTAATTCCACAATTTGACCACTATGTCAAATAGGCTTCAAAGCCTGGGCGCTGTTCCTGGGGGCTTGGAGCTAACAGCTACCTCTAACAGAGTGCGGTTCCATTGAGTTACATTATGATGCGTTCAATCTCTTCTGTAAAAATGAGTGTTGGGTGAAGGTAAACTATAATGTTATCATGATGTGTTCAAATGTAATATTAAAATGTAGTTTTTGGTGAGAAACCTGAATAAAGGTACATGGGATTTATTGTTTTGTTTTTTACTCTGGTATCAAATTGGGTATAGAGAATCGTGGAATTTCACTGGTATTGGTATCGACTACTACATTTCTGATATTGTGACATCCCTAAAACATACATACATGCCCAAACCCTGAAATTTGTTTTCATCCATGTCGAGGATATTTTGGGACAGATGTGTATCTGTTGTTTTTTTCCTTTCTTTTAGACCAAAACCTCATTCACCATCTGCTTATTCCATGCCTGAGGAGGATTTACAGATGCCAATCAGCTGAGCCTGGAGGACATTCACCATCTCACCAAGATGAATCACAGGCATTGCCTTCTCAGTTTGATAAACTGAGGAGGAGGTAGCAGAGACTAACTATATACTTCTTCCCTGAAGGTGAAACATTTCAAGGGTATTCCATTTCAACACCCCCCTGGTAATACATTTGCTATTGAAATCAACTAATCTACATTCAATTCACATCTGTGCCAACAATAATTGTAGTAGGAAAGGACATAAACTTTAAAGACATTTTCCCTCCTCACACAGTAATTGTGTTTTGTCGAGCGGTATCGATCTTTACTGCGTATGAATTACTGTGCATGTACTCTCACCTTGAGCTTGCCTCCACTCAGCTCCTCACTCATCTTCAGTCGGGCGTCAACAGACCTCTTTAAGTCTCTCTGCATACGGCGCCCAAAGTCCCTGAACATGGTGGAGCCTCCTGACAGAACAACGTTCTGTGGAAGAAAAGAAAAAAGGTGATGGGATTACAAAGCTGTAGAACAAGAAGCACTTAACACATGTGACCTGCAACTGGCCAGCCTGTCTGGGACAACATTCCCCTATTGTGTGTTCAAAGTGTGATGGGCCCAACTGGGTGAGGGGAGATATTACTTGAACACATCTCACTCATTACTTTTCATCAATTTAGTCTCTCTAGGTCAGGAAAAAAGTACAGCAAGCCTAAAAGCCCCAACCCTACTAACTACCAAAGACAAAGCAAGTCATCACTTTAAACAAATTCATTTGAATAGAAAAATAAAAAATAAAAATCAGGTTTCGTAAACATTTTTAATAGTAAAATTCAAGAAACTTTTAAGTACTTTCAAAGTACCTTAACAACATTCTCCCCTGAAAACAGTGCAGTAAGACTGTTGGATGTAACCATGCTACTCTGCTTGAATATGAACAAAACACTGCAATTCGTCCCCGATTATAAAAATTGTCACAAATAACAACTTTCAGTCAGCTCACTGAAAGGTCTGAATGTTATGTAAGAAATGTAATAATTTCAGGTGTAGACAAAGCAGGTCTTATTGAATGGTGCAGAAAAAGAGCTCAATGTGAGGAAGCTTGTTAATCCTTCAACAATTGTTCACATGTGTTCATCACAAATCATGTTTTATATAAAAAGGTAAGCACAACATCAGCTTACCTTATAGAGAGGACGCCTGACATCAATAGGGCAGTTCTGAATGACCTCGTCCACAACTTCAGAGATAGGCTGGGTGAAGTCAGGGTTAGCAAACTGGGATCAGAGGTAAACAAAGAAGACATGTTATGCTGTGCAGTGGATGTACCAAAGCCACAACAGCAATGATCCCACGCAGATATGAAGGCACAGTGGAGAGGTGGGTTAGCTAACTAAATGTGGGGACACACAGTATACTTAAGTTGTGTTCCCTGCTTTGATTCACACTGACCTCTGGGTGGAAGAAGATCTCAGGCCCCAGGAAGCGCTCGTAGCCCACATCGATGGTGAACTCCTTCTTGCTGATGGAATTGATGCCAGTGTACTGCTTGATCCACTTGGAGCCGTCAGTGTCGTACTTGCTGAATTCTTTGACTAGATCTGGGCACACGTAGCTGTAGCGCTCCTGGTGGGGAGAGCATGAGTAAAGGTGTTTCATCAGGGGTTTTTTGCGTGGCACAAAAATAATTAAATAACAATGGTGCTAACGACGTCTGTATTAGCGTTATCACTACGAGCTGCTGTTTCTCACTCAAATATGTGTTACATTAGTTCACTACAGCTGACAGATGTATATTAAAGGTTTTATGTGTCGCATATATAACTTCACCTCTAAACAGTATTTTTACTGGTTTCCAGCACGTTGCTCTATTACAGGGGTCACTAACAGGCAGACCGCGGTGCGAGTCCGGACCCAGACACTGACCTATCCGGACCCGGACCTATAATCAATACATTACTGAGGGCTTCTATTTTAACCGGCGCAGCTTTTCTCGTTTTTACGACACTGGTTTAGCGGTTCAGGAAACTCACAGGACTAATTACATGCGAGTTAAGCCATCCCACGTGATGCTACTCAGCCAATCAAATCTGTGCATTCCAGGCGGCAAACATTGCGACTCTGAATACAGACAGATGAGAGGCGAGTGACAGACGGAAAGACGAGTTAGCGATACAGGGAGAGAAGACGGAGAAAGGGAGAGAAACACAGACAAAGAGACGAGTGAGCGGCAGACAGGGAGAGAACAATAACTACTCATGGAAAAGTCAACAGAGCTTTCAACCCAGAATGGACTCATTCATGTTCATCCTTCCCACTGGAGCACAACACCAGCGTCTCATATGCTCAGAGACCTGTGGTGCTCATTAACAGTGGTGATGTGAAACGCCACTATGAGACAAAGCACAACGTTTTTGACCAAACATACCCACTCAAGTCTGAACTGAGGGCACAGAAAATAAGCACTCAGAGCTCAATGTGATTTTTATTTGTGACAAAATAAATCAAATAGGCCACCTGTCAGCATCATCAGCCACAGAGAGCAGTTTAACCCAGGATGTGCTAGCCTGGGTTCAATTGTTAAGATGTGTTGAGACTGATTTATTCTAACATTGGTTGAGCGTTAAATCAAGATGTGAAACAACAGTTAAAGAAACTCAAGCTGCTGCTACACTTTTTTATTTTTCTAAGATTAGGCACTTTATTTTAAGATGCACAATTTTTCAAAAGCTATTTTATTTATTTTCACAATTGTATTTTTAAATGCAGCCCGAGAAGAACATTATACATATCTACAGTATTATATATATATCTGTATAGTTCAATGTTTAGTGACAATAAATATTGTCTAAATGTTTTTAAATTGTACTTTCTTTATTAGATGTGACAGTCAGTTGTTGATGACGTGCAGACGTTGATACAGCTACTAGGCTACTTCAATATATCTCACACTAATTCATAACGCACGTTAGACATTATGATGCTCCTGGACCTTTGCTCGCGGAAATTTTCTCTAACTGGACCTCTTAGAATTTGAGTTGAATACCCCTGGGCTATTACCTCTGCCAAGGAGGTAATCCTTTCGGTTTGGTTTGTTGCTTTGTTTGTCTGTTTGCCAGCAGGATAACAGAAAAACTACTGGCCCGGTTTTAATGAAACATGGTGAAAGGGTGCAGCATAGGCCAAAAGGAAGAATCCATTACATTTTGGAGCAGATCCGAATCACGGGGCGGATGCACACCTTATTTTTCACTTACGGAAACAGCCTTGGCTCTCTCCAAGTGCCCTTTTACTTTCTGAATAGTGAAAATGTCCATTCAAAAGCTATTGTGGCGTTGCAGGCGTTTTCTATCCCCCTGCTTCGCGCGCATCCTTGATCTTTTTAAAGCGTCTATATCATCAGTCATTTTAAATCAAGCAGCAAAAATCCGTCTACGAAGGTCCTCTTCTATTAGTGTCAACATGTTGATATCATTGTGTTGTTATGCAAGAGTGATAATGAGATCAGGGGCTGCATTTGTTTACCCTGCTGGTGTATACTACTGCTATTTGAGAAATTGTAAAAACACATTTAATTTGAAAACCTTTAGACATAAATCGATTTTGCTTCTGTAACAGTGAATTGGAAAGGGCAGAACATAACAGTGTACTGTATGTAGAGATGTCATGGGTTAAATTTGAAGTGAGCGTGGTCCATGCTGCGAGCCAGACAGCAGTGGAATCAACATTTCCAGACATGATTGGCAATATGCACGACGCGCATCCCTTCAATGCTAATTGTTTGAATTCACATTATTTTACGTCTGTCTCGGGGTAATGAAGGATGGTCTTTGACATCGAGAACTAACTCTTGGATAACAAGCTATTTAATAAATATGGAGGAATAGTGGAGAATTGAGGTGAATCGATAAAATGTGGTGAGTGACAGAAGGAGCAACAATAAGAAAAGGCAAATGGCATTAACAAAAAGTCATATCTATTTGTGACCTGGAAAAAGTGAGGGGGGGAAATCCTCATAGCCGGAGATGATCTCAGTTTGGGGAACTGTGTTAATTATGAGAAACTAGAAAAAGAAACTAAACAAAAGCAGTGGGTTTTTGAAGGACACCGGCTGCACGTTACAGGCAGACCGACAGTGCCACCTGGTGACCTCAAGCAGAAAAACGATTTTTCAATCCAATTTATATCTTACTTTTCAAACTGAAGTAAAGACACAGTTCATCATTATCACTATGGTGGTAAGACAGAGGCTGAAACAATGAGCTATGTTGATCGCCCTCATGTCAGCTACACATATCATGGACCTCAGCACAGGTAAACAGACATCCACTTTATATAATTTCAGCCCTCAATAAGCAATATGATATGATAGATGTATGGAATGTAGACATAAAAAAAAAACTATTACAGGGAAAACACAATTATTAACAAGCTTATTTCTGACATGGTCCCAAGATGCTTCAAAAGTAAAACTAGAGTGCAGAGCCTTGAAGAAGAATTTCTCTGACTGAAGTTACGTTCAGGTACAGTCAGTTATAGACACAGGCAGGGTTAATGCGCTCCCTGAGGGGAAAATACTTTGTTATGTGATTTAGGTGAGATTAAAGATCCATGTCATGTTTTATTCTACATGATATGATGACAAGCCTGGGAAGAAGACAACGCTCTTTATTGTAACTTAAGAAGTTATTGTCTTGTTTGACAAACGTTTCACTATATCAGCTGTATGTCTTAGAGCAGGGTGGATATAAAGTGGATGTCTGTTTAACCTTTTTGGCTGGGAGAGCCATAAAAGCCAAAAACATTTTTATGTATTTCCTTGAGAGCCATATATTTAATACATTTGAACACAACTTTATGCGTGCATTTTTTAAGTATAACACATCTCCAAGTACTAATAGAGGTATCAGTGTTTCATTGAACAGGTGCTCTTTTATTAAATAAACTAAACGCTTACGTTATTTATCTCATTTATGAGCACGTTTCAGTGTTTACTGCACGGGTGTTAAAATCAAGGCCACAATCATATCCGGCCACGAGAAAATATCACATGTCTGTCATAACTGGCCCGCCGGTTTTAGTAATTAAATCAATGCAAGGCACAACCACGGGGAAATACATATTCTGAAGTGCTGAATAGATTTTTCGAGTTGCGTGAGGAAATCTGCCAGAAAGCAGGACACCACAGATCTCTGGGACGAAAAGTGGCGATAACGAAGCATCTCACTGTTAAACCTGCAGCTTCAGGGCCGTGTGATCACGGACATGTATGATGCCAAGCTGCGCCTGTGGGAGACTCTGATGCAGCAAGGAAACTTTGGTCACTACGTGTTTCAAAACCCTGACAAACCATCTCCACCGCTGTTCCCGACTACGTATTTGCAGCTCAGAAATTAAAATTGAACTGCTCAGCAACCCGTTTGCAGTTGACGTGGAAACAGCATCTGTGAACATCCAAATGGAGCTGATTGACCTCCAGTGTAACGACACACTCAAGGCAAAGTGTGACTCTGTGGGCGTTGCACAGTTTCCAAGCTTCATCCCTGAAATGATGCCTCAACCTTCATGCCGCTCAGATGCTTTGCATGTTTGGAAGCACATACCTGTCTGAGCAGCTTTTCTCTGTGATGAAGATGAACAAAAAGCCCAAACAGGAGTCGTCTCACTATGCACACCTTCACTCACTGAGGGTTTCCACAGAACCCCAACATTAACTGGCAACTAAGAAAAGATTCCAAACATCTGGCTCTGACACATGTGGACTCGGAGAATGTAGCCTACCTAAATATGTTCCATATCTTTTTGCACTTTATCCAATATGTCTATCCTGTTCAATAAATGTGGCCCGTGTTTGGCCCTCGACGTAGTCCCCGTTTTTAATGTTGGCCCTCTCTGTGATTGAGTTTGACACCCCTGGTCTACTGCTTGCTTTGCGCAGTTTCTCTTCTGCCGTTTCGCGAAGGGCTGGGGCTACAGTGACCTACAGTCAGAGACAGAGCGGAGGAGAGGGAGAACTAAAAAAATTAAATCAGCTGCTAAATGTTTCACTTTAAAATGGCACAGTATAATTATTTATTACTTGTAAACATGTTTGAAAATGTCAGCTCAAAATTGTCTGCGAGCCATATTGCGTCATGGAAAGAGCCATAGGTTCCCGACCCCTGACTTAGTGTCTCGTAGGACTTGCACATGCACAACACAATGAACAACAACTGACTAACTACAATATTCCTATAACTTCCATGTGAAGACTTAAAACATACATGAGTACAGCTGTACCCGATTTAGTTTTTTTTTGTTTTTACTTTGAAGCTTCAATTGACATTTTTAATTGTCATTAATGTCTTAAATTTCAAGCAAAATATTTTTGTTAGATGTTATTATTTCCAAAATGTCCATCATGATTTTATCTATTTCTCAATAAAGGTTACAGATAGTATAATACTAATAATATAGTGCAGCCTAATCTTTATCTGCAAACACAACGCATGAAACAAAAGAACACTTAAAACTTCCCCTATGATATTGTATATTTATTTATCCAACTTCAGTTTGAATTTATCCTGTACTAACCTTTGTTCTGTTGTTGCTACTCAACAGATATTCTTCTCATATGATCAGTATAATATTATAGGACCGTCCGTCTGTGCATCCAGTCAGTTGTCTATCACAGCACAGCGTAAGCAGAAGATTCACACCCGTAACCAGAGGGCTACGTGTTCTATCCCACTGATGACTCATGGAATTCCTTATGTGACTGCAGTCAGCACCTTGTTAGCAGAGGAAGTGGCTGAGGGGAAATGTAACACCAACCTTGACTGCCTTGGCCGTCTCCAGCGACTGCTCCGGTGGGATGCCCACCTCCCTCTCCCTCAGAAGCTGCTGGGTGAAGTAGGTGATGTCTCGTCCTGCGATGGGAATGTGCTTTATACAGCTGCCAATGACATACCCTTCAGCCTGAGAGAGACAGAAGAAATACAGACAGACAGGAAGAGAAAGAAACAGAGATTAAGTCAAATATGTCATTCGGTTGTTATAGCTTGATACGGTTCCATCAGATCTGTGTACTGCGAGGCCTTAAAGCCCCAGGCTGTTGTGTTTGGCTGCTTTTGTTCAGCAGTGGCTACACACATGCTGAATCAGTCACCCAGCCTCCAAAACTGTTTTTTTGCCAGCACATTACCTAAAACGGAGTAATTCCTTCCAGCCTCTGAAACAATGTGCCCTACTTTCAAACATCAACACCATCCTGTTACTGCAAGTAGACCGACAGGTGAAACCGTTTCAGTCTCGTCCAAAACAAACACTTTTCTACGCAATGTTCTTACACACTGATGCCTCTGATCATGGTTATGATTGCGAGTCGTATTAACATTCAAAAATTAAGGGAATGAATACAAAATGTTGCTCTTCTGAACAAAGCCAAACACATGACCATGAATCTCCGAAATAAAACAGGAAAGGAATGGCTGTTAACAAAAGACTAACCATTGTGAAATCTTTACACGAGACAAACAAATATAAACATCTTTCCTTTATGTGTATGGCTCTCCTCACCATAGGGCTCCAACATTAATACATGTAGGCAGCAGGCTAATCCAATAGAGGAAAAACATAATGATGAAATAATAATTGCCCTCTTAGGCTAATAGCAATATGATTGTTGTTTTGCAATAACATAAGTCATTTTCTGTAATAGCTTTAAAGTCTAAATAGATTTTGTCGTATATATCGTCTCTAAACACAAGAACAAAGAAAAAGCTACGCAGCATTTGAATGATGATTTGAAGAATGAATGAAGCTTCTAACTTTTCCGTACAGCGACAGCTGGCCATACACATAAATGTGGAGTCTTTGAAAACTACACTGTGGGACGGAGAGCAATGGAAGGATCCGTGTGTTTTGGAGAGTGTGCACCTGGGGATCTGGACACTCACCACAGGGATGACGTGGGTGACACCATCTCCGCTGTCGATGACAGTGCCTGTCAGCGTCCTCTCTCCTACCTGTCTGGACGTCCAGGAGGCTGCTAGAGCGAGCACAGCCTAGCACACGCACGCACAGAGAAATTTCATACTGAGAATATCCTGGCTGTAATTTCACATAGATTATTATAAATTATACATTATTAGGATACCAGAATAATAAATCAGATGAGAGAAGGTATAAAAGTGTATTTCCTTATAATACACAGACTATTTGATCCAGCATATCTCACCTGCACAGCGATGTACAGCCCTGGTACATTGAAGGACTCAAACATGATCTCAGCTGTGTACTCTCTGTTTTCTGGTGTGTTCAGAGGAGGCTCTGTCTGCAGACGGAGAATAAATAGCACACACACAGAAACACCGTTATTCAGTAACAAAGTGTGGTTGAAGGCAGATTTTTTAATCACCATTACAAAAAGAGACAATTTGAGAACTTTTCAAGCATTTTCAAGTTACATAAACCAAATATTTCCAGACTCTTAAAAGCTTTAACATAATATCAAAATTGTTAATATAATTACAATTGTTAAACATAAATGTACAGAATTCCTTTATACCCACAACAATCAATTTATATTGTTACTTAATAAGTAATTGATCATTTGATGCTTTGCTCTGCGTGGTGTGTGAGACACGAGGAGAGAACAAACTAATATGACACCAGGATGGGGTTTGAAAATGTCCATCAAGATCAGGAATCTGTTTTTGGACTGAGCACATTTTTTAAGCCTCTTACCAGGAGGAAGTAGTGGTCCTCGGGCTCAGCCCTCAGGTACTTGAAGATGATCTGCTCCATGAAGCGCTCCATCAGGTCCCAGTCCTCCACAATCCCGTGACGGATTGGCCACTGTTGGCACAAGGTTACAGCTAATTAGAACACTGAGAAGCATAAATATAAGATGCAAAAACAGCACACATACTATAAAATCATATATATATACATATATATATACATACATACACACATATATATACATACATACATACATATATATATATATATAGATATAGACACACACACATACATATATACATATATACTATATATACATATATACATATTCTATATAGAGATAGAGAGAGACAGAGAGACAAGAGAGATAGACATTAGACACAGAGAGATAGACAGAGAGGAGACAGAGATACACAGAGAGACACAGATAGAGACAGTAGAGAGAGAGACACAGAGAGAGACACAAGTAGATAGATAGAGAGAGACACAGAGAGAGACACAGAGAGAGAGAGAGAAGAGAGAGACAGAGACACAGAGAGAGACACACAGATAGAGAGAGAGACAGAGACAGAGATAGAACAGAGAGAGAGAGACAGAGACAGAGACAGAGAGACAGAGACAGAGAGAGAGAGAGAGAGAGAGAGAGACACAGAGAGAGAGACAGAGACAGAAGAGAGAGAGAGAAGAGAGAAATATATATATAGATATAAGAAAGAGATACATGATATATAAGATAGAGATATATATATATATATAGATATAGATAGATATATATATATATAGATATATATAGATAGATATAGAGAGAGAGATAGATAGAATATAGATAGATATATATAGATTATATATTATATAGATATATATATACATATACATATATATATATATATTATAATATATATATATATATATATATATATTATATAATATATATATACATACACAAACACATATAATATATAACACACACACACATATATATCTATATAATAGTGTGTATATATATATATACACACATACATATATATATATAATTTCACACACACCATATATATATATATATATAATATATATATATACATATATATACATATACAACTATTATACATATATACATATATATACACCACACACACATATGATAATATATATATAGATATATATATATATTATATATATATATATATATATATATATATATATATATATATATATATATTATATATATATATATACCTATATACATACACAACATACATATATATATATATATATACACATATATATAGTATATGTTGTTTATAATCTATATATATATATATATATATATATTATATATATATAGCTATATATAGTATTAGTCTTATATCTGCCTTTTAGATTGAACTTCCTGCCTATATGGTTTCTGCCAGTGCAGCCCACATGTTTGTTCATGCTTATATAACTGCACAAATGTTGTAAGATACTGTATATAAGCAGCAGCCCTTAGTTGAAGTTACCAATCACACTTTAATTCTTCATTCTCTGATAATGAAATCTGACAACATACAACAGTTTCCTCTCGGTTTTGTAGGTTACCCGCAACAACAATGTCTAAACAGCATGCAAGTTATCCAATGACATCATGCAGTTGTTATGTCATTGTCAGCAGTTGCAGCTGATTGCCATCCTCCACAACACTTGGGCTGTGTCCAAAATGGCATTCTAACATTATTCATACAAACTATGAGGTCAAATTGAGTATGTAGTATACATAATTAGCAAGAATTTGTGAGTATGAGACGTGATCTTACTGACGTACTTAACTGCCCCAAAATGAATTATATTAACTCTTACAGGTACATAATTTGATAGGAAAGATTGTCCAATGAAGGACTGGAAGGCAGATGTTTAAATAATTAACAGTTGGATAAAATAATTATGAATGATGGCGGGGTACAGTAAAGCAGGAAAATACAGACTAATACATTTATTATTTTTCAATATGGACCGGTAACGTCGAGGTTGATACAGTCATGTGATGCAGAGACCAGATGTCCAGAGCTTATTCCATAATGCTCCCTCAAGAATAACACTCATTTGAGACTTTGGAGCTCCTTCCCAGGTGTCACTAATAACAATCATTATGGCTGCAATTAGGTGTTCCAGGGTCCCAAAGCCAAACTACATACTGGCTCACTGTATATAGTATATACTAAATACTAATTGGGGCTGTCACAATATCAGGTTTTCACTAGACGATTATCATGGCCAAAATAATTATAAATAATGGTATTATAATATTTTAGTAGTTTAGTTGTAATGGTTTATTGTGCGTTTTGTCCTTTTGGCAAATGTATTACACTCTAAATACGAGTGTAGGGAGGTGGAGAGAGAGTCGGTTACTATAACTATATAAACATTTAAGAGGGGCTGGATTATTTATACTATACATATTATCATGTGTATTTTTAAAATTATAAATAATATGCTGTTTTTGCAGTTAATATACAGGAGGTAAACATACGTAACCATTTATAGTAACAGGAAAAGTGTAATAAGAGAACGACATTCAAACTGCAACTTTGACAGTGCCAATTAAACTTAACAAAAAGAACAGTCCACATATACATCATTAAACAAAGACGACAAACTGAGTTTTACAGACAATGTAGATTGATATGTAAGACGGCTCATCAGATGAGATAGTGGTCCGCCAACAAAAGCCATTAGAAGACCTCGACACACAGCTGTACACGAGAAAGCCCTGTCAATCATCAATGACATAACACATCCCCTCTCCCCTGAATTTGAGTTGCTTCCCTCAGGCGACGCTACAGAGTACCACTGGCAAAAAAAAATGATTTACACAGGTGCTTTTATCCCAAATGCAAAGTGTTCCTTTCCAGTAAACTTTAACATGAAAGTGTAGGCTGTACACCAGAGATGTGAAGCTATTTGTTCCGTTTTATGTGATGCTTTATGTGATGTTTGTATCTTGTGGACATGGCTTTGCGTTTATATTTTCCTGGGTGAGACCAAAGAAAAATGTCCTGCCTTGGTCGTACAATAAAGTTTATTCTATTCTACAGTTTGATGTCTTTTCCCCAGGTGTGATTAGCTCTCTCTTTTGCTTTATATGTTGCATTGTAGAAGAATAGTGTACACGTATGTGTATACTTTATTTTAATCACTTTTCTAGTGTGAACACACTGCAACTCAAAACCAGCTTAGAATCAGTATGTGGTACAGAAGTGGGACACAGCTCTGGTGTGTGTGTGCGTGTGTGTGTGTGTGTGTGTGTGTGTGTGTGTGTGTGTGTGTGTGATGCTGGCTAACTGGGACACCTAAAGGGAGCAGAGCCATCGTTGATGATACGAGCTATCCCTGTGCTTTTCCTGCTATGACTCATGTGTACTGTGAGAGACCTACTGCCTGTACCAAAGAGAACTGTGTGTGCTCCTGCTCTACTTTTTACACCTTATATAATACGCCTGGCGCCCCAGATAACCAGGAATAATTGCATCTGATAAAAATCAGACTTTGTCAGCAAAGTCATAGAACATATACTTAATTTGGAATTATCTTATGCATAGTCTTATCTTCATCTAATCTCCATCTTATTCCATTAAAATGTGTAGGCAGCAGGTCTAATTCACCCCGTAGTTCCTACAATGTCATTTCAGCCATAAAACAACATCCTTTAAAAAGCCATATTGTTGGAGAAATACAGGTCGTCATTGATCATTACACATTAAATGTATAGCAGATGTTTAAAATATTTGAAAATAAATGACTTTACAGAGTGGACTCCCACACCCGGGTAAAGTCTCTCTCCTCATCGTTTGGGTAAAAGAAAATGCATGTCAGCAAAATGGAAAGTCTCTCCTTGAACTTGCTTCTTGTTTACGACTCACTACGCATTATATGTATGATGAAAATAACAGTTCTTTAAGAAAAGCATATACAAATCCAACATTTGCTATGCCAGTGGCTTCTGTGGATGTGCTAAGCTGTCAGGGTCATATACCTTAGTGGAATATGTGGGCTTGTCTACTGCTTCATCTCCGATGTAGAAATCCAAGTCATCCACCCCCTTCATCATCCTCCGCTGGGCCTGGTCTCCGACCTTGGCCGACTCTTTGATGGCAATACCTGACAAGAAAATAGAGAAGTCAATAGAGAGCAACTGAGAATAAACTCTTTTAGAAAGTTGTGAATATTTTATTGATGAATAAGTTAAAATGGTATTCAAACATTTTACAATTGTTTAAAAATCATATACTAAAACTTGATATATACGTCACGAAGGTACAAAGTCTGTAACGTAATATGCGTTTTGTAATGGTGGATAGATTTTTGGAAAGCACATTTTCCATATTATATGTAAAATCAATGTGGATAATGCTCTTGACAGAATATGTGGCATATAAAAATACTACAAACTATTCTACCTCCCCCTTCTTCTTTTTTTAAAGCTATTTTAAGTTGTTATTGTTAATATACTTTGTCTGTACATAATGTGTGTGTGTGCGTATATCTGTACACTATTACTATAAGACAATAAATACAGTTCAAAATAGATTATTTAAACTTTAAAATTGGACCATGATAGATGTTACAAGGACAATCTAGTTGTTGGAACAGATTTTCCAACAAGGAAATTATTATTATTATTATTATGACAAACATTTTAATCTTTTCGAAGCATCATGGTCATTGTTAGTGTCACTGGCCAGCTTGGCTTGCGTGAGGGGGAATTTAATGCACGGTGAAATACTCACATGATGGAACGATGAACTGCGGCTCTGTGTTCCCTGCATAACCCAGTTTGGTGTAACTGCAAGAGAAAAGCATCACATTTCATTCTATGGAGGCGGCATGTTCTGCACAAAAACAACCACCTGCTACACTGCTGGCACTACATTTGTATGCATGAAAGTTGACTTGGGTAAAGATTATTTTTGGCTTCTACCTCCTACGCTATCGTTTTGATCAATGCCATCACTGTCCTTTGGCGGGTTGGTTGGGTGCCAAAAGCAGCGGCAGCTCTACAGTTTGCTAATGGGAGGCCATTAAAAGACCCATTCATGTAGTATTGGGAAACTGAAGACTATTCATATTTGTCTCCCGGAGGAAAAAAAAGATCACTTACAGATAAACTGGCCATCCTTAATATAAACTAGCTGTGACCTCAACACTGCTGCGTTCTTTATTGCATACTTGTCTATGCAAGAAAGAAAACAGGAAAACCAAAGAGAGAAGTTGTATGAATAAAAAAATAAAAATAAAAAGATTAAAATCATTGCGATTGGGACACATAAGCAACATTTCCACCTCCATGCTCATATAACATTCAGTGAAGACACCTTCAGCCTTAGCATCAAATAATGTAGAATTTACAGCCTTCTCCATGTCTGTGCTCTTTACAAACGCTGTTTTGTGGGGCACATGCTAACCAGATGTAGTCCAGACTGGGTTGAGCCCAGACAAGACTACGATACTTCCTGCACGCAGGGCCCAAGAGACTGATAGAGGACACTGCTGACGACTGCCAAAGCAATGTGGGCATAATAGGCCACATCCTGGTCATAATAGTGGCTCCTTTGAATTCAACTTTATTAAGAAAATAAAGAAGCAGGAAGGGCCACATCAGCAGTCTTGACCTGGGAATGTTATGAGCAAACTTTCAAATAGGCTTAAGGTATTATAACAATTAACAACTGTTCTAACTGTGTCTTAGATTTGTGTGAGTACCAATCCACAACGTTTTAGATTCAACATGGACATCAACCAAAGTTTCTTTTTCCTGGATAGAAATCTTCCTATTGCTCAGGAAAGTGTGCATTTTAATTTTATGTAGAAGACCAAACATAAAATAATTACAGAAAGGAAGTAGAAATTTGAGATTAATCTTGCGTTCTATTTGTACTAGGAAGTCGAAATTGCAGAGTTCCCAGTCAGAAAATGGAACACCCCCTGAAGTCGGATTTTTAATTTAGAGACTCAGGAGAACACGACCAATACCAACCTCAAAATCTGAGACGGCTGCTCCGCGCATTACCTAAGGGAAAGCTGTTGTAATATACAGTTTATTAGCACTAATGTCTTATTTGTGCCTCATTTAAAATCAGTGGCACACACAGTACTGTCCAACTTCTATCCGGGGACATGTTGCAAGAGTGTTTACCTGCACAAAATACTGCATAACGTGTTGTTATTAACGGGTATTGCCAACAATGCTAACAAAGCTAAACTAGCTAGAACATGGTTTACGACTTGTTGTACTGAAACGTGGTCAACTCGGGTGTGACGTATTTCCCAGCTCCAATTTCCTACTTTCCAGTACAAATAGAACTCACCATAAGACATATCACTGCACAAAGAGTGTCTCTTGATTACTTTCTCAGGAAGAAAATAGAATCGTTGGATCGATATTCAAAACCTAGATTTGTGTCCTGCTGTCTTGGGTCAAATAATGTCTACCTCCGCTGACATGAACGGACACTACCTGACAGGCGAACCACCACTCCCCATTTATCTGTGTCAACTAAGTGACTTTTGGTTCGTCAAGAGCTGAATAGTGTTGTGTGTGAATAAAGTTATATAATCTAATCTGGCAATTTCATTATTTGTCAAGCACACTGAAAAACCAACAGAGCTGCCAATGTTGATTTTCTTAGGCAATGCCAGGAGAAAGAACACAATAGGAACCTGCAATAGATCGTGTTCAAATACAGGAGAAACCTGGCAGAAATAGTCGGCAGGTCCTCTGTGTGCAGTATTACAAAGAAAAGTGCATTTTTTTCAATTTGTCTATTTCTAAAAGGTCTAAGTTATATGTGTAACATCTCCCACTAGTGACTCATTGCATCTTCTCGTGTCTCTGGGCTGGATAGAGGCCTTTATGCAGGAGTTTGGTCACTGCTACTACTTTGCTCATTGATGAAATGCCAGCACCGCTTTGACATACTGTTTGGGCCCACCCTCTCAAGTGACAGTGTCACTTTAATTTAAAAAAGCATGAATTGCTGATCAGTGATAACAGCATTTGTATGACATTAACACACTTCTTTATATACACTTTACATTATCACAAGAAAATGTGGAGTTTAGTTTCTTCAAAAACACAAGAAAATATGACAAATCTTGTTTTATAATGGATTTGATAATGATGTTGGCAGTGTTGATGTTTTGGTTTTTTTCAAATAAATGTACATTTTATCATTTAAAAAATCTTATTTTGTCGTTTTCCTGGTGGAGGTTGAGCAATAGTGGCAGCAGTGTGAACATCTTCATACCACAGAACAGTCCCAGCTTGTCTACCTCAACCTGCCACGACAAGCTTCCCATACACCACATGTCTGACGGTGGACATCATCGCACAGGACAGCTGGAGCGCAGCCCAACAACCAGCTCAACTACTGCACTAAACCCTTTTTGGCAAATTATCTTATGTTAGTATAATTTTTGGGGAATCTTACACCTTGTTATCTTTAGCTCAATGACACATCTACTTTTTGGCAAATGATAATGTTGGTCTACTTTTCCTTTGAGTGAAACCAATGCTGTCTGAGGCTCATTAAGGATTGCAGCCTTATGTTATGAAACTGTTTGCTTATGAAGAATTACTCCACCCAACTCTTTGACTGCACTCAACTGCAACACCTGAGATTAATCAATTACTTGACTACTATTAAAAATATTGCTAACTATTTCAATAATCGATTATTCAGTTTGAGTGATTAAGTGAAGAAGGAAAACAAGTCTAAATTCTCTGATTCGAGCTTCTTGAATGTGAATATGTTCTGGTTTCTTTACTCCTCTATGACAGTAAACTGAATATCTTTAAATTGTGGGGAAAACAAGACATTTGAGGACGTCATCTTGGGCTTTGGGAAACACTAATTGACAGATGAAAATAATCTATTGTTGCCTAGTAAAGCAGTCTATTCTAAGAATAGCAGCAGCCGGGCTGCTTAGAAGATTGATGTGTAAAAGGAAGTGAAGTGGTCACTGTTTGGACATCTTAAGCATGACTCAGAGACAGCTGTTGAACTCCCTCAGCACTTTATACCATCTGCTGGTACTCTCCGTCTAAACTGCAAAGCCATAGCTTGTCAACATTAAAACAACTAATCACAAACTAAATCTGAACCTAAACTGTGACTTATTGAACACGCGTCATTTCATTGATATTGGAACATATGTGTTATGACTGTAAGGCTTGGCCAGAAAGTAGAAGCCATCTGCTTGATGAGTAGAAACAAGCGCAGGCCAACTTAAATTTTCAGCTTCACTTTTGTGTGCTGTCCCAGTGCAGATCAGAAGCAGCCCGGTTAACAGCCTGAAGGAAAGAGGGGGGGGGATGAGTGGAGAGGTATGCAATGTGAAGAGTGGAGTTCAAGCCTCTACATGCAAGCAATGCAAAGCCCCCAAAACTAACTAAGCATACCTATCACACTAAGTACTGTAGTTTTGAAAGAATATGCATGTTGGCATTGTTTAAAAGATCTACATCTTCCTCAAAGTTAGAAATTACTTAGAGAAAAGGATACAATGACTGTGCTGTGGATGGATCCAGTAATAAAATTATAACGACTCAAGAATATCTTTCAAATGCCTCACATGGTTTAAACCTTCACCTTGATGAAACTCTACCTAATACCAAAAGCAGGTATGCACAGCCATCAATGCAAACACTGCTGCAGGGAGCTAAGAGAATATATATCACGGTATTATTCAGTCTGTCCCTGAAAACAACATTTCCTGCGAAAGCAGATTATTATTAGGTCAATACAATTGAGACAATTTCTTTAGGAAAATAATCGGTAGCCAGGCAAAGAAGAGAAATTAAAGAAGTTAATCCAAAAAGCATGCTCTGATGCCTAGAAACGACCATATATGGACTAAAAAGCGTGAATGAGGAAGTGTAGGCTGGATAGGAAGTAGTATTGCGCATGCTCAAATCCTAACGAGCGAAAAGGTTTCTGACTTGCATTAGCTAAAAATCACGGATATCTTCACGGGACACATATAATTGTGGAAAATCTGGCAAATTAAAATAGGACGTTAGACTATAGTGGAAAATAAGGCCTGAAAGCTCCAAATGAATGAAACCAGCTGTAGGGATACCCCTCAGTCCGATTTCGGGCTTGCAACAGCATAACGTTGCACTAGCTGGGCTCTCGCCACCAAGAAAACATACCCTAGTGATGCATCCTTGCTAATGAGGAGACCAGCCATCACGCAGGAAAAACGAACACGAAACAAAAACGGTGACAGTGCAAATTAGAGCCGCTCAAATTACATGACTGGGGTTGTCTCGGATTGCAACCGGGAGAAAGTAATAACATGACACGGTTAGTAGTTTGTTAGCATATTAGCTTGATGGCTAGCTGTCTGCATATACACAGACAGATACACACCCAGTTGCTGCTGCTGCTGCTGCTGCTGACACTGACAGTCCCTACCCGTAGTCAGCCTCTCGCTGACACCCGAGCCCCCTGTTTGCACGGCGGTTCGGTTTGAACAACTTACCCTGTGCCGCAGTCGACAACACACGCCGGTAACCGTCCAGCCATCGCTTTCCTGGTCTCTGCTGTTTAGAAACGGTTAAATTTGATGGATAGCAGGCTGTGTCGGCTGGAAGATATGCAAAGCCGTCCACAGGCGGAACCCCGAGCCCGCACAGTGCCGTTTCCACTTCCGCACTCGGCTTCTGGCAGAGAGGCAAGATGGCGGAGGCCGGGTAGAGGGACTCAAGCAGGGCTGTGCAGCTGTCAATCATCGAGAGAGAACGGACGGATGTACTAATATAATATTGTATATTAATACAAAATGTACTAAATTGAAATTATTTGTATTCTGCTTTAGTTTCTGTTTGTTTTTACAGTGTTATTGTGTATAAGAAACAATTAAACTAAAATTAAAATGAGGAATACATCAATATTATGTGGTTTATGTATTAATAAGATGTTCTTTTCGTTTTCTAACATGGAAAATATACGGTATTTTCTGTCAAATAAACTTGAATAAAAATAATAACAATAATTTATGATAGTTCATGGATATATATTTCTACACTAACATCCTCTCCATGAACGTAATTTAAATGAAATGTTACATTATTTATGAATTATTATTATTGATACTCTGATCATGTATCGCCATATAAACATT
The DNA here is from genome assembly GCF_900634415.1 of Cottoperca gobio. Classification (NCBI taxonomy): domain Eukaryota; kingdom Metazoa; phylum Chordata; class Actinopteri; order Perciformes; family Bovichtidae; genus Cottoperca; species Cottoperca gobio. The sequence continues at coordinate 3,800,494 of NC_041375.1, read as the reverse complement.
TTTTTAATACATATATACGATTAAAACAAAAGTAATGTATCAAATACGTGGCTATACGTGACCATATAATAAAAGTAGTATGAGAATGATAAATCATAATAATCAAAACACTGATATACATTTTTATTATATTAATATTGATATTAATACATGTATGTCCTTACTCCAGATCAGTTGGTGGCAGTAATCTTCCTCGTGTAAAATTGTATTCATCCGGTGTGAAGCACAACTAAGGAAGAAGCGAAACATAATCTGTGAGAGGGACTAACCAATGGGTGTTTTCTCCACAGACTATGACACACTTTCGATGTCAGATCCGGGGGCTACACTGGGGTCATACAATGGACCACCTGCTGATCGATTTCTGGCACAAACACGAGTGCCTTTTTAATTCCTCGGTCGATTGTTACTACGACAGGGATTTAAAGACCAAGCTGTGGACCGAGTTCGCCTCGTCAGTCGGGAAGCCTGGTAAGTGTTGTTGATGATGCACCCAGCTGGACTTTATTCAAGATGAATTGTAGATGCATAGGAATTGACTGACATAACGTTAAATTACATTCACAGTGTGAACACTGCACTTTATGGTTTATCCTAACTTCTCACCTGACTACAAAAACATTGTATTTGTACCACCTTGAAGAGTATATTTTATAGGAATGAGGAAGGGTTGGTAGTACCAACGTGAGGTTATTGATTGGCAGTGGCTGACATTTGGGTTGTACATAATAGCATTGGGGTAGTTAGTTTGTTGTTTTTCGGCTGTAGACCCAAAAGAGAAATTTGGTATCTCCCCGCCCGGGACACAAACTTACAAAAATGCATCATTGCCATAACATCTACCTGTATAAAGTACTGATAAAGAACCATTCATTAAAAAGGATATGAAATGTATTTATTTCATTATAAAAGTACATCAGAGCAATAATGTTATGTTTCTTACCACCTCATAAAAGAATGTCCATACAAAGGGAGTGAAATTGGAAGGAGGATGCAGAGATTGGAGGAGATGCAGCATGTGAGGAGAAAGTCCAGGAGTCAGTTATTAAAGCCCATCCATTAAGGCCAAGCACTGGAGGGGATGAGTGAAAACGTCTCAGGTTTTTATACAGGAGTCTGAGATCAAAAGAGAGATGGAGCCACCAGACTGAGGAGGAGACACTTTCATCGGCTTGTCGTTTTAGATACAGGATTACCACTATTGTTCCTGACTACAGTCATGTCAAACAGTAAGTGTAGTTAGAAAGCTTCTTAAGACTTGGAACACTTTTTACAGTAGGATTGTATGAGGTACTTGTCCATAGTCTGTGTGTTACCTACAGTAGATGCAGTTTGGAGAAGCAGGAGTGCCAACAGGAAGCTAAGTACTGCTGTGGACGGGGACAGCAGCAAAACCTATTTTAGGCACCTAAAAAAAAGTATGCTTTATTTAGAATATGTTCACCACTTTACCTTGCTGTCAGACAGCCCTTTCTGACAGGGGACTAAGGCCCTTATTTATGCTCTCTTTAAAGCCACCAGACTCCACTGACAAGAACAGTTATTTTACCTCGCACTTTACCCCACTTCAAAACATCCAAACTATATCTATAATTCAGTAATTCAACAGTAAATGATAAGATACTTACATGTATCGCTCTTGTTAACAATTTGTCGCACTTTATAGAGGATTTCAACTATTATCCATATAATTATCCTGACAATATGTGACAGCATGTAACATCAGACATCACAACCAAGAGACTTTTTTTGGTTTTTCAAACACAAGATGTCTAGTTTCTAATAAAGCGACGCCTTTTAAAATCAATTCAGACTAATTGATACTTCAAATTCCAATAACATTTTATTTATACGGCCCGATATCACAAATGACACATTTGTCTCAGTGTGCTTTACAGACTGTACAGGTTACGACACCCTCTGTCCTTAGACCCTCGCATCGCACAAGGAAAAACTTCCTAAAAGAAACCCCATAATTAAAGGGGAAACATGGAAGAAACCTCAGGGAGAGCAACTGAGGAGGGATCCCTCTCCCAGGACGGACAGACTGTAATAGATCTCGTGTGTACAGGATAAACAACATAGTACAAATACAACATAGACATAGAAAAATTATATATGATCATATTTGAAAAAGATGGATCTGTGAGGATGTCAAAAAGCTTCCAGAATAATAACGTGTGTGTGTCAGGCAGGACCAGGGCCAGACGTAACCCTTTGTAGTGGCAACCTGCCCAATGAGCGACACAAAAACTCCAGGGATGATGCCCCGGATGCTGAGTTAGTAATATGCATTTATAGGAACATGAGTGCATTGTGATAGAGAGGACATGAGTGTATACAGGTAAAGAGATAGAGAAGGATGAGGAGAGAGGTCAGTCCCCTGGCAGTCTAAGTCTATAGCAGCATAACTAGGGTCTTTAAGGCATGCTTGAAGATAAGTTATTTGGTTGGTTTAATCTGGCTTGATTGATAGATATATACAATGACACTTTATGGAGTGATTCCTTATAATATTGCCTAAAGGAAGCATATATAAGGTGAATAGAATAGGTCTAAGTACAGAACCTTGCAGGACTCCATTACTAACTTTGGCTTACATCGTTAACACATACAAACTGAGATCGCTCAGATAAATAGGACTTAAACAGCTTAGTTGGAATTGGGTATAATAGAAGGAGATGGCTTAGAAGAAGAAATGGTTGTAGTAAGTTGGTGAAGATCGATTGGAGAAAAGCTGTCTGAATATACAGAACCAGTCAAAAGTTTGGACATTCAATGTGAATGAGAAGGTGTGTCCAAACTTTTGACTGGTTCTGTATATCAGGTGTTCCAGCTGTTTTTAAGATTGTGGTTGTTGAAGTTAAGCCGGTATAGGTTGAGAGCAGGAGGAGATTAATTTTGTCACTAATAATTATAATTGTATCGTTAAAGAAGCTCATGAAGTCGTCATTACTGAGTGATACAGGAATAGAAGGCTCAGTAGAGCTGTGGCTCTCTGTCAGCCTGGCTACAGGGCTGAAACTTGGTCGGATTTGTGTGGTATTGAACATTTTAGCCTGAAAACTCACAGCCTTACAAGTGTTACAAAGTTCTAATCTAGATCATTCTGAGCCATAAGCACAAGGCAGTGGACGCTGTAGCTCAAAAAGATTATGCTTAATGGATCTTTTGATGTTCTGCTCCTAGCGTGTGTGTGTGTGTGTGTGTGTGTGTGTGTGTGTGTGTGTGTGTGTGTGTGTGTGGTGTGTGTGTGTGTGTGTACCAAAATAATAACCGTTTCCTAGTTCTCTGTCAGAGCTTTTTTTGCACTAATATGGATTATTTGATTTAAAGACGTGTGACACTATTTAAAATACAAAACCAGACCTAGACTAGAACCTGATATATCTAGAAGCAACCTTTGTCAAGACCTTAAAATTCACATATTCTTCTGTAATTTTCTCCCACAGATCTGAATTACTGTATACTGCCACTACAATGTCAGTAAATTCATTTTTTAATTTACACCACTTAATTCTGTTGTAATATTATTTCCAGTTTATGTGAGAACAGAAAATGTCTCAGGGACAAAAGACATGATACATCTGGATATTCTGTAAAGGTATAATAGATGTGATCAGGGCCAAATTAACAGTGGAGAATATCTGCTGGAATGGATCTTGTGTCTACTTACCATGAGGAGACGAAGCCATGAATATTTTTTGTAAACTTTATTTTGAGTGAATTCTATTTCTAATAATGGACACATATTTTGGTGATGGGACGCCTAAGTGTTGCATCAATGTGCTGTTGTTCAGAAATGAATATATGCTATAGTATAGTTAGTACAACGCTCATATACACTGTTATGGTAACACTTTCTATGAAGTTCATATCTTTTATGCATTAAAATCACATTCAGAAGCCATTATATGCATTTATAAGACTTTATAAAACTCTAGTTGTCATGCAGTTATTGTGCATGACAACTTATAACAAGGTTTATAAAGAATTATAAGTGGTGGATATCATGTAGTATAAGTTCAGCATTCACAGTGCATTATACTTCCATGCCAAAGTGTGTTTGAATCAAGAAATGTAATCTATCCTGGGTTACACAGCACTTTATAATTACCTTAACTCTACACATAGAGGACTGCTCTAATGTCCCATAACAGATTATAAATTATAAGTTTCTGAAATGGAATAGTGTCTAATAAACATCAATAACATGTGCATGACTTTGTGAGCTTAAAGTAAAGTGACAGAACTGTTGTTCTTATTTTGAAAATGTAGACTACTGTAGATTTAACTATGCAAACTATCTTGATCTCAGGGTAGACATGAATACACACAATATAGCGGGTAAGGTCAGCAACTATGACCCTAAAATACAGACTGAGGACACAGGTCTGACAACCTTATATGTGTATATTTGGTTAAACAGGTTGGAGCTGTTATAAACTGGAGGTCATGACCTCATCTCTGGTTCCTCAACACATGTCTGTTCCTCTGTTGTCCTTCAGACTCAAATATTTGTGTAGCTATATTCAAGTGAGTTTTGCATGGCGATGGTGAAATGTCAGTGTTATTAATTAAGTCCTTAGAAATAAATTGTTAATCTACTGTCAGTTAAAAATGTCAACTTCATGTTACAGTCTGTGTACTTGATGTATAATGTCCTCAGTTTATTTGTGGAAATGATTGACCTACTGTCAGGGGCGGATTTAGTGTTTTTTGGGGACCCAGGCCAACACCCTCTTGCTTTACCTTTCATCCTTTCTCTAAATGGGAATGATGATATTAGTCTTGGTGAAAGAAGTGCTCAAAGCCTTTTTTCTGAAGTAAAACTATGAACTATAAATAAAGCATATTTATACTACACAGTAAAAGTCCTGCATTCCAATTTTTACTTCAAGTGAAGAGTGAAAGAGAGGTATTATCAGCACAATGTACTTACATTCACTTAAAGTCTGTTCAAGGTGGAGCTTTCGATTCTATTATAATGCTGAATAGTTCAATGAATATTAATGTGTCATATTTTAATTATTAGATTTTGTGAGTAAAATCTGAATCTGCAACGTAACCAGTAACATTTCACTGCCAGGTAAATGTAGCAGTACAATGTTTTCCTCTGAAGTAGCAGTAAACAGTCAGTAAGTTTTATACAGTTGAGTTGTATTTTTTTAAAGTGCTTTGGGAGCTTTTTGTTAGTTAACTAGCACTACAGTGTGTAATAGTAATAGTTATATAATTCAATATGTTTCTTATCTAAACATCATAATACATCTGCCTGCTGCCTACAGTATTGTCATTTAGTTATCAAACTATTAATTCAAAAATATAAATATAGTGCTATACTTAGAACCACAATAATGACAGCTGCCACTACATCTTGTAGGACATTTAAGAAGCCTAAAGTTTTACCATTAGCCAGTGTCATGTATTCATACGTTATCTAAAGATGTGTATACATAGCTACAGGTTATGAACGTTCCAGATTATCAGGGGCTATTACATAAACATTATGTATTAACAATAGGATCAAAGAAGTACACATCAAAAGTTTACATAATATATATCCAACACATTTATATCATAACTATATCTATTTATATCCAAATTCTTAGATATGGAAAAGAAATTAAAAATTTGTATTGTAAACTAATCCTAATATTTAGAGTGTAAAAGTGTCAATATACATTATGAACATCATAAATATACCATTGCATTTATTGTTAACTTATTGATGTTTCATTTGACATACTTAAATACAAAATTACAAATAATATTTTTGATATATGATATAAATTTATGAATTTAAAGAAAATTAAGACTCAAACTATAACTTTCTTGTTATAATTTGATGTTATTAAAGTTTACTTATCTAATTTCTATCTTTTTATCATTATTTGTATTTGTATTCATAGTCTTGTCTCTCTGTACCATTATGTTGAGTAGGCCTAGGTAGGCCTACATGTCTACAATGTGTTTTTTAATAAAGATTGAGAAAAAAACCCTCAATGGTTGAGAAAAGCGTTTGACTTGCAAACTGTGTATTAATTTGTATTTGATGCTATCGTTTCTATTTAAAAAAAAAGTAAAATCTTTTTTCTTAGAAGAATATTGAGTGAGGTCCTTTGCATTTTCACTCAGGCAATGCTGACTGGTACCCCGAAGGGTCCTGAACACCACCCACATACACACGTGTGCTGTGAGCAGTTGCCATGGCGGACCTACAGATGAAACTTCTCCGCAAGAAAATTCAAAAAAGAAGTGATAAGAACAAAGAGCGCAAACTACTGAAGGCGCAGACAGAAGAAGAGACGGGTGTGTAATGTAGATTAAAAGTATTTGGTTGTTGCTGTTTGTTTTTTCTGTGTTTGTGAAGTGGTGACGAACCTTACCTGCTAAGCTAAGCTAGCTACGTTGGCTCCTCACGGCAGTATTTAAAATCAGGAAATCTTGTCACAACAGTTACATTTTGAACTATTAAATAACGTTAGCTGACTTTAATTTAAAACATTACATAATTGATTGCCTATGTCACCTTCATTTGTCACAGGTTATTGTGATTTATAAGCTTAGCTAAAATGTAGCTAGCTAGCATTGGAACACATTAAAGTTATAATTTTAAGATGTTACATAGTAGCATTAGGCCCAAAAGTATTAACTCTGTACAGACTTTTAACCTCTCATAAAGCAAACTCATGAACTACATCATCACTGTTAAGTTATTTCCACATCTGTCTGATCGGTTAAATATATGTTTTGTTTCAATGTGATGGGCAGTAAACTCAAACGGGCAGGAAAAGCAGCCAGCAACTGATTGTAAATCCGACAGCAAACTCAAGAAAATCCAGAAGAAACAGATATCAGTGGATGGGACCACAACAGAGGACACTCTGAAGAAGACTGAGAAGAAGAGAAAGCTTGCTGACACTGCTGGATCACCAGGTAACAAAGGCGCTTGCTAACCTGAAATTGACAAACTCAATTGTTGTTGTGATTGCTAACTAACATGTTTTATCATAATTCTCATTCCAGTTGAGAAGAAGACCAAAACTGTGAAAGAAGCAGAAGAGGATGAGGAGGGCGCTGTATTAGCAGATGGAGAACAGGATATAGACAAACCAGAGGAAGCTTCAGATGATGAGGAAGAGGGGGACAAAACCGGAGAGGAAGATGATGAAGAGGAAGATCAACCTGAATTACCATCTGGTTTAACGGGTATAGAAGAAATAGCTTTTTTTAATTAATTTAGGGATGGGAGTTATACCAATTACGTTATCGATACCTCTTGACAATCTAATTCTTTATCAATATCTGATAAATAGTTGAGTGGAAAAAGAGTACATAAATGCAATTCTTTTTATTTTATTATTTACTTGTCATCTATAGTTGTTATTTGCACAAATGCACACAATTCAAATGATAAGAAATAAATTATTGTATTTTTAATGAAATATTTACTTTTGAAGTCTTGGCATAGTTTTAATGTATAAGCTGCTTACAGGTAATGCTAGGAAGTTAAAGTGTTCATAATTCCCTCTCTAACATCTATTTTGTAATGCTGTGAAAACATCTCCTTCAACCAACTAGATGTATTCAAGATTCTCGCCAAAAACGACATTTTACAAGATTACATTTGAACACATAACGATATAATCCTCTCCCAATACTATTTTTTATAACATCTGAGCAGGTAATTGAGTCACAACTTAACAACTAGCTATTTTTAACTCTGTCAAAACACATTCACCTGAAGTGAAAAATAAGATTCAGCCGTGTTGCCTTCATGTGTTGCCCGTTCAGTGTTTCCATCATGAAACGGGTGTCAACTAAGGCATACAGAAACTGTTGTGGTTGTCTTTGGGAGGAGTCACCAGTGATTCTCCTGACAGGAGCTACTGCAAGGACATAATGGATGTGACTAGTTTCCCCTGGCTTTTCTTGTGCTTCATCTTGGCATTTCTAGTATTTCACTTATCAACTGTTGGTTTTTCAGGAGCATTTGAGGACACGTCCTTTGCCTCTCTTGCTGAGCTGGTGAGTGAGAACACGCTGAAAGGAGTGAAGGAGATGGGCTTTGAACACATGACTGAGATCCAGCACAAAAGTATTCGTCCCCTGCTGGAGGGAAGGTAGGTCTCAGACTGTTCTGAGTTGGTTGTAACCTGTTAACTGATGTTCCATATTGTTGCTGGGTTACATGTCTTTTGGCTTTTAGATGTCAGTTTATTTCAATAAATAAAAATAGCAATGCACCTGACGATCGGCCGGTTACCAAATCCCTCCCAGATGTATCTGCTTCTATGTCAGTTTTAAATAAGTAGATAGTTTTAAATGGATAATAAAAAGGCTATTTTACTCTCTACAATAGGTCTACATACACAGTATACAATATTTTCTCTGATATTTATTAATATCTAATTACATTTTCCATTAAAGAAAAGTTTCCAAAATGTTTGTGTATAATTGTAATTTTAGAAGAAAAAAAACAATCATTATCGGCAAGCCAGTAAAAAATAAAATTGCAATCAGTGAACCTCCAAAAGAAAAACGTGATGAACTTCAAACAGAATCCCATTGTGACTTTGTGGACACTTAAATGTTTTTTTTTTGTGTTTGCTTGTCTGTAGGGATGTTCTGGCTGCTGCCAAGACAGGAAGTGGTAAAACCTTGGCCTTCCTCATCCCGTCTATAGAGCTCATCTTCAAACTTAAGTTCATGCCCAGAAATGGTAAGACTAGTGATATCTGGGCTGCTGAGGGAAGGAGAGGGAAATGTGTTGCTTTACCTCGTATCAAACTTTATGATGGAAGTAGATCTGAAGCGCTTCACTAATGTCCTCTGCTTCCTCCCAGGCACTGGTGTAGTGATCCTCACACCCACACGTGAGTTGGCAATGCAGACTTACGGCGTGCTGAAGGAGCTGATAACACACCATGTGCACACCTTCGGGCTGATCATGGGGGGCAGCAACCGCTCAGCTGAGGCCCAAAAACTGGCCAACGGGGTCAACATAGTGGTGGCCACACCGGGCCGTCTGCTGGACCACCTGCAGGTGAGCACAACATCAGGAACCACTACATGCTCTGAGTATCCAGAAGATGACTGGATGAAGCCAGACGTAGCACATGAAACGGCTCATCAGCCACTCTTGTTATTAAGTACTTATTACACTTTCATCAAACGTACAATCACATTTTATTGATGTGTTCTCTACTATAAATGCTTTGTGTTTCTGCAGCTCCTGTTTGTGTTAATACTTGGATAAGAATATAAAAATCTAATTTTGTGTCTTCAGAATACACCTGGGTTCATGTACAAGAACCTCCAGTGTCTGATCATTGATGAGGCCGACCGTATCTTAGAGGTGGGCTTCGAAGAGGAGCTGAAGCAGATCATCAAACTGCTGCCGAGTACGTATCTATTGTTGACCTGATTGTTGTTGAACAGTTTTGTTAAAGTGGTACGGCTGCAATTTAGTATTGCACTTTCATACTGATCCACCCTGCTCTCTAAATCCCTGTCATCTCCAGAGAAGAGACAGACCATGCTGTTTTCAGCCACGCAGACCCGTAAGGTGGAAGACTTGGCTCGCATCTCCCTGAAGAAGGAGCCCCTGTATGTCGGCGTGGATGACAACAAAGACAATGCCACTGTGGATGGGCTGGAGCAGGTACTGTGTGCTCCGTGTTTCTGTCAAATCAAAGCTGTACTGAAGGTCCACGGCACACTAAAGTGATGTCTCTTATGTTTCAGGGTTATGTGGTTTGCCCGTCAGAGAAGCGCTTCCTGCTGCTCTTCACCTTCCTGAAGAAGAACCGCAAGAAGAAGCTCATGGTCTTCTTCTCCTCCTGCATGTCTGTGAAATTCCACTATGAACTACTCAACTACATCGACCTACCAGTCATGGCCATCCATGTAAGACATCGCATACCTCCCAGTATCATTGGGTTGTATACAGTATTCAGACGCCTCACCTGCCAGCAGTTGTAAAAGCATGTCTTCTTATCATTCTGTGTTCCAGGGAAAGCAGAAGCAGACCAAACGTACCACCACCTTCTTCCAGTTCTGCAACGCTGACTCAGGCATCCTGCTGTGTACTGATGTGGCAGCTCGAGGCCTGGACATTCCCGAGGTGGACTGGATCGTCCAGTACGACCCCCCAGATGACCCCAAGGTATCCAAACTGCTACTACACAATATACCATCATGATTCAAAATTGCACCGTGTTCCTGAACACTTGATGACTTCACGATTGGAGTCAAGTCACAGGGCACGACTCGTTTTTAAGCTTGACTTTCCGTCCACAGGAGTACATCCACAGGGTGGGCAGAACAGCCAGAGGCATCAACGGCAGAGGCCACGCGCTGCTGATCCTCCGACCAGAGGAGCTCGGCTTCCTCCGCTTCCTGAAACAGGCCAAGGTAACCATCTCAAACTCTGTTTTTATTTAGATTCACAGTTGATTGCTAATTTTACTTTGTTTTTGTTACATCACATAATTCCTCAATTTTGATAAATTTTGCAGCCTTTACATGTCGTGTCTTTAAATAGGGTGGGCCTCTATATACACAGATCCTTTTTACCAGAGTTCGCACAAGGTGCTTGAAGTGGGGGAAATCAAGTGCAGTCTTATGTTTTGACCAAAGTTTTGTTCATCAAATCATTCTAAATGAATTGCTGAGAATCAGAAATCGCTCAGCTTTTTATTTTCTGACACGTCACTGTCTTGCCCCCCCCCACCTGCCCGATCTCCCTCTCTGTGCTATTAAATAAGAAAAAGCAAGATCTCCGCATTCTGCAAACACTTACTCTTGGAACTATTTTGTCCTAACTAAGGCTAATCAATAATTTCATATCGGGATAATGATGTATATCACTATAGCATGTTTTCTTGTTGTTCAATAAATAAATGGTCTATATGAAATAATGAGTAATCAGTGAAATGGAAAAAACACTTCTTGGAAAGTCTTATAATTTTGTGATGTTTGTATGAACACGGCTTTATTGTCCAGGTCCCATTGAGTGAGTTTGACTTTTCTTGGAGTAAAATCTCTGATATCCAGTCCCAGGTAAGAAATACATCTTTCTTTTTCATAATCCTTAAATGCTGGTTTTCTGTTATGAAATATCAGCTGGAGTTTAATTTCAAACTGCCTGTTGTTCCATAGCTGGATAAACTGATTGAGAAGAACTACTATCTCCACAAGTCAGGCCAAGAGGCCTACAAGTCCTACGTGAGAGCTTACGACTCCCACTCGCTCAAACAGATCTACAGCGTGAGCACCCTGAACCTCCCCATGGTGGCGCTGTCGTTCGGCTTCAAAGTTCCTCCATACGTTGATCTGAGTATCCTTTGCTGTGGTTCTCCACTGTTTGTTTAATGTGTTGTCATTCTTTGTATTCCTTATTGAATGAACAATGACATAAAAGCTATGAAAACATCTTTAGTTTTCCTTAACGCACCTCTTCTCCAGACGTCCACAGCGGTAAAGGTGGAAAGCTGCAGAAGCGAGGCGGTGGAGGCGGCTTTGGATACCAGAAGTCCAAATTTGGACAGAAATCCAGAATCTTTAAGCACGTCAACAAAGGAAAGAGTGACGGGAGGCAGTTCTCACGCTGAAGCCCGTCAAGTGACTGATTCCTCTTCTGTGTATTTGAAGAACTGCCATTTATTACATGAACGTTCTGCTTTGAACAGTGTGCAGGGCACCAGCTGTCCTGTAGGATGTGATGAGTATTTTGTGAATGTGCTGCTGAAGATGTGGCTGCATTCCTCTGTGGACTCCTTGTTCTGGAATATTACATCTGCTTTCTTTTGTTATGTAGACTTTGCTATTTACAATGAAGTCACTTGATATGAACCATGTGAGGTGTTGATGTACATTTCTTTATTCTACATCACATATTACAGATGCCATGCATCTTGTCAAAGTAATTTGAAGGCACACTGATGAGTACTGTACATATTACAGGGAAAGTTGAACACCTTTTAAAGAGCATCTGCAACACATACATGTATTTGACATATCTTTTTAAATCAGTTAACACAATAAACAGTCTATTCTAAATTAAAGTCAAGATTTTCATGATGGCTCGCATGATAAATCTTAATTGCATATGACTAGAATCATAGTAGCAGGATTCTATTAAAGTGCTATTGTCATTTCTGAGTACAAACATGTTGAAACATTTCTGCATCTCCATCAGTCCAAAAATCCAGGGAATAAATCTTTTAACTCCACGGACAAAATGTCTCACTCCTTTAGTTCCAAGAACAAACCTTTTTCAAGAATTAGTCCCACTAATCTCATACACCCCAAAGTTAAGAAAAGTACAAACACTTTGTACAGAACGATAAAATACAGTATCCCCTTGTTACAGTGATCAGGTACAGCAGTGCATTTACTACGAACACCTGAGTTGAATGCAGATCCTTAGTTTTTTTTATAATTTAAAAAAAAGGTCTAAACATTTTCCCTTTTTTCAGAATAATTACAAAAGTAGTTTGATAATGGCTTCAAAAGCTCCGCGGGTTGTCACCCAATCTTAGCTGGAACTTGATTAGCTACGCATCACCCTGAATGACTGCAGCCATCAATCCTTTATTCTGAGCACATTTCCTCTTCCAGTCTTGCTCCCGTGTTCCCCTGAAGGTCTTGTAGCGCAGTTAGAGCTGTGGATCTGCGGGGTGAAAGAAGATCACTCAGACTACAACAGAGTGACAGATGGATTGATATCTGGTTGAATACAAGGTGGAGAGGCAAAGCAGTTAATTCAAGGAAATTGTTTGAACCAAACATACACAAACCCTCTGGGGCTGTTAGTCTGTCACACAGCATCTGACTAGCTTAGCTGTGGTTGACGGGTACAGCTAAACTAAAACTCGCAGAGGAAGTAGTAGAAGAAAATAGTTCCAACATGAAACTGCTCACAACAAAGTCTAGTTCCATTGTATTGGAGAAAAGGCAGACATATCCTACACTCAGCAACTCACGTCAGACAATCTAGATGGACAAATAGCACCACAGGTTATAGGACAAATATGTATTTTTGATTAAAGGGTGAACTGTCCCTTTAAGACGCCATATGACCCAGAAAACAGGTTTTAATTGTCTAACTTTAAACTGCAGCAGGAAATATAAATAAATACAGTAACATACAACAAGCTAGGGCTGGACCGACAGTTGATTAATTTGACTATAACGTCATCCACAAGTGATTCTATGAAGTCACTATAAATGTCTCACATTTACTCCGTTCAATTCATTTCTTTATTTACATTAGTTCTGTAAGGACATACTAATTTACCAATCAGCAGCTAGATAGATCACTCTTCCTGAAGACAAACTTATCATTAGAAACCAGCAGATGTGCTGTTTTTTTTCGAGGCTTTGCTGACCTAAAAAACATCTCTTGGGTATGAAAGATCTGCGTCTGTCAAACCCTTCAACACACGGTTAGTAACGCCTAGTAATGTGACCATGCCACAGTAAAGCCTGTCACAACATAAAGAAGTCACACACACAGCATGCAGTGGCTGCAAACGTCAGACCTTAGGGGTCTGCTCTGGTGGGGGAAGGAGGGGGAGGAACCCCCCAGGGGGCGGCGTTCATCTTATTTCCTACACCTGTTGTCAGTGAAGAAGAAATAGAGCATAGGAGAGGGATCACAGTCAGACTATTGCAGTTTTTACCACTCGAGAAGAAAACTAAATACACTACAAAGACCACATGAAACTGCTGCTGGAGTAACTTCAGTTATATTATTCGTAACTCAAGACAAATATTGCAGTTGTGTACCATTGGAATTACAGCAAGGCTCTGTGGTCTCCCAGTTCATGGATCTCTGGACGGCTTTCTTCCAGCGAGAAAAGCGGAACTCACTCTCTGAAGAGGACAGACAGGTCAGGAGAGGTTTGTCATGATTGTAACATCCACTAGATGGAAGCAGGTGATATCTGATCATCTTTGAGAATCACATGCCAAGTGGCTATAAAGTGTGACACACATTTCCTCTGGGTCTTCCTTTCCTTACCGTCAGAGTTGATCTGAGGTTCATATTTCTCAGATGTGACGTGTGGGAGATGACTGGGGCTCAGGCTCCACACGCCCACCCCCTCTGCTGCCCCCGCTGCCATGGCTGCACCCAGAGCTGTGGTCTCTGACATGGTGGGTTGCACTGAACACACCCCACACAACAAACACAATATATTAATTGAACTGAAATGCGACACAGGGACAATGTTAACACGATCTTCCACTTAGGCATTGTACTAATAATCCAAGTGTTGAGATGTATCCTGGTATCCATGAGTATGAAGTTGGACGTTGTAATGTCAATTCTGTTTCTACAAATGATGTAATGTTCATGTTTACAACGCTATGTACACATCAGTTCATGTGTGCTCTTATCCTACTCTAGTGCATCAGTCAACGTTTGTGTGTGTTTCTTTTAAAATGGGACAAAAGTCAGGAGAACAGAAAGGAAATAAAGTCCAGGTTAAGTCAATGGTTACTCATATTGACAAAACAGTTTTCTAAAATGTAAAGTTGTTGCAGGAGAGACGACTTTGGTGAAGCGGTTGATGCTGCCACGTTGTTTAATCTCAAAGTAATGCATTATGGGGCAGTATGGATTACATAGCATATACATAGTATACACCCGGTTAGTGTTGGTATCCCATTCTGATCCGAGCCTCTGTCCTTTTCATCCACGCATTCTTTCTGTTCGGTGTGGTAGTGGCGACTAATGTAGCCTGGAGACGCTAGCCTGCAGCAGAGATGAGGAGCTACAGAGATCTGATAAACTCACATCTTTCAAATTCATTTTCAGTCTTCAGACCCAACCGACGCCGACTCAAGTGTCATAGGCTGAGCATATTCATCAGACTTCACAGTGCTCTCTACTACTTGTTTTCAGATATGTAGAGGTACCTAACACCAGGGGAGTTCCCTTTAAGTACTGATCTTCTTTACATTTCCCTACTTTACAGAAAAGTCAGACAGATATTTTACACGCTTGTTTTTGCCTTATATTTTATCTGCATTAAATGATCGACAGCATCTTTGTATGAATAGTACTACATAACAATCACATGTATTTTTATAGTTTGCGTGAGTAATGAGAGTCCTCTCACCTACGGGAATGCAGAGGATGTCGGCCTGCAGCTGCATTAGTAATCTGTTAGACGTCATGCCTCCATCCACCTGCAGCTCCGTCAGAGGGACGCCGCTGTCCTGGTTCATTGCATCAAGGATCTGATACACACAAAGTGCCACTTACTTAAACACAAACTAACTTCAGCCATTACCGTTCACACAACCTCTACCAGGGTCTTCTAAACCTAAAATAAATATTTGCCGTCGCTGAATCAAAGTTGGTGCTATCTAATGCAATGTTTTTATGTTTCTATTTATTTATACACTGAGCATGCATGAATGAGAATTACTCACAATATAATATTTGAATATTTTTCCTAGCTTTTTCCCTGATGGTATGAATAAGTTGCTAAATTTGTGAATGAGCTTTTTAGAAATAAAGTCGCTAAGACGGTCTTAAACGTCTCTAAATCTAGCGAAGGAAAGAACGTCGCCATGTGGGCAAGTTGAAGGAAGCAGAAAGTAGACACTGCTCACCTCTCTGGTCTGAAAACAGACGGCCTCAAGGGCAGCAAAAGCCAAATGGTTCCTGTTGGTGAACTGAGTGAGCCCACAGATGATGCTGGAAAACAGAGGAATTAACGTAAATAGACAAACTTTAATGTGGTCATTAAGGCAGGTTGTTAAATCACAGTTAGGTCACCTAATACGTATTTTCATGCTGAAGAAACTAAGAATCAATACAAAAGAACCGTCTCTCTAGAATCAACAGTTTAACAGCTGAATGCCTCACCCTCTTGCACTGGGCTCCCAGTAGGGGGCATAGAGCCCCGAGAAGGCCGGCACAAAGTAACAGCCGTAAGACGTGCCTACTGCAGCAGCTAGCTTCTCTGAGAGAAAACAGGAGAAAGAGTTGTTAGTCAAATGCAAATATTTCTTTGTACTACATTATATACACTGACCAAAAATATCAACACAACACTTTTGTTTTTGCTCCCATTTTGAAATCCAAGACTTTATGACCCCCCCTGTTCAGTGCCTAATAAATGTTTCTTTTCAAGATAAAACTGCACATGTTATTGTGAGCAGCGTAAGACACACCTGTGCAGTAATCATGCTGTGTAATCAGCGTCTTGATATGCCACACCTGTGCGGTGGATGGATTATCCCGGCAAAGGAGACGTGCTCACTAACAGATATAAACACATGGTGAACAATATTTGAGAGAAATAGGCCTTTTGTGTACACAGAAAAAGTATTAGATCTTTGATTTCAGCTCATGAAAATGGGAGCAAAAACAAAAGTTTATATTTTTGGTCAGCGTAATTAAAAAGGTCCTATGTGGCAATACAAAACTGAGACCTTGCTCGGTGCCTAACAGCCTGTAGACTGATTCATATATGTCAAGGATTCAGGACGGTTTTGCTGGAAAAAAAACAAAGGTGACGTTTATGCCCCCGAGTGTTTGTCTCTCTACAGCTCCAACAGTGTGAAGCTCATGTAACAAACACAGCTAATTCCTCTGGACTCCAGGGGCTAATCTGGCTGCTAAATTGGCTAGCTTGCCACGTTACGCAGCAACCAGCGGTATACCCATGCAGCGTAGCTAAGTTACAGCTAGCTGGCTAACCTTGGTTTGCCTGCCTTCTCACGTTATGGCTAGCAAAATACTATCCGAGTGGATATGTTAGTTTGCTAGCTTGTCAAATTACTTCACCAGCTAATGTGATCCATGATTTTAACTTATGTTTTATGGTAAACAGTGATGATTTTAGCTAATAAATGATACAATGGTACAAAGCAAAAGGTGTGTAACTAACAATTGCTTTCTACTAGCCAAGAGCGATGCAAGGCTCGGGCGGACAGTTATCTAACTGTAACTAAGCTAAGGTTAGCCAGCTCGCTGTAATTTAGCTGCGCTGCATGGATCTGGCATTAGCTGATAAAGTAAATAGCAACGCAATTAGTTAGTATCATCGAGCCAATGGTTCAATAAAAATGTAGACAGTAACGTTATTGTAAATATGACGTATGATTGTAATGTCACGCCATTGTTTTGGCCGATGCCCAAGATGCTTGCTCGCACCTATATAGTGCAAGCATGCACGTGCAACAGGATGCTGACTGCTTCCTTAACAGCCACAGGTGTCATTAATAACAAGGATTTTAAGTTCCACATAGTAACTTTACGTTGCTACAGATGCATTTTATTCAATGATTCATGGATTTGACATAGGATTAGGTAAGATGCTACAGTGCAAGTACCGATCTCTGAGGAAGACTTCACAATGCCCAAGTTGTCCTTCAGCCACCGCACCACTGCCCCTGCGATGGCCACGGAACCCTTGGGGGAAAAAGAAAAACATCGGGCCCTAATCACATCAGAGTAGCGGGCAGGTAGAAATGACAAACCAGGAGGTACGGTTTACGTATTGCAATGTGCAGAAAAGATTTGACACACCTCGAGAGCATAGCAGGCTGGCTCGTCTTTTCCCAGTTTGTAGGCAACTGTGGTCAGCAGGCCGTGGTCTGACATCAAAGGCTAACAGAATCACAAGTAAATACATGATGCACAGTGTGAAGTAACAGGAGAACAGAAGGCATGAATGTCCCGTGTACAGTAATTGATTCTTAGGCACAATATCTTACCTTGGTGCCTGTATTTCTGAGCAGGAAGCACCCGGTCCCGTATCTTTACAGAACAAGGATGGAAAAAGACTGAGATGGATTACAGAGCCGTGAAACAGAAATAAGTAATAATTTTCTACAATGCCGCAAAACTCTTTAATGTTAAGTAATGTTGGTAAACATTATTGTAGCACGCCGACTGTAGCCTAAAGGTGAAATGAAGAAACCTTTGGATGGCTTACGTGTTTTTGGCCTGGCCTTCCTGGAAGCACATCTGACCAACCAGGGCCGCCGACTGGTCGCCAAGACACTGAGAGAGACAAGGTCGCAGTTAGAGGGCCGGTGTGCATTTAAACACACACACACACACACACACACACACACACACACACACACACACACACACACACACACACACACACACACATATTATATAAACAACAAAAATATTAAAATAAATTCACATGTATACAAATACAGCAAATATAACTATATAAAACATACTAAACTAAAGAGTAAGTATGAAATGAAGTGTGAGCATTAAACCAATGTGACCTGAAGATCAGTTTCTCGTTACCAAGGCGGACACATGCACTGACAATATATCTGTGATAGGTTAATATCGGCATGGGCAAAGTGTTGGGGGGGCTCTAGCGGAAAATATGTCCCTCAAAGGTCTGAAGAAAAGCCAAGTGTAATTTACACCACAACACTAAGCAAAGACAGACGTCACTGTTACCACCAAGTTACGTAACATGTAAAAGTGCTTACCCCAGAGATTGGAACTCCTGCAAGAGAGCTGGATTTCTGGTGAGAAGACAGAAACACACGTTTAGAGTTTGGATAAACGACTGCAGGATAATGCGACTGTTGTGTATTCCAGTTACAACACAAACGAGTAAATACTACAGTGCGTTTACTTAAAAAACATTTTAAAATCAACAAGGAGGTGCAACAGGACAATGATACCAAATACCCATTTATAGCCCAGAATGCAATAATCCATGTAATAAATAGAAAAGGTCACCGAGTAGAGAGCAGATCTCCACCAGCTGTGTCTCCCTCTCCACTCCCAAACAAGGAACAGTTGAATTCCCCTCAATTGTCCCTCCCTTAAAGCCAAGGGGGCAGTTCAAATAACAAAAACAGTGATTTATTCATCTTGTATCGTGCATCATTTATGTGGATCATGACATATTAGGTACGGAATAATCTGCAGATGCTCCGGTTGTAGACCAAACTTTTCTATGGATGTCAGTTTTTGAGCCATGACAAAAACTAAAAAAAAAGGTCAGAATGCCTTTCGCCACTGAAGCAGTTGTTGATCACTTGCGGCCTCGACCGGCCGGTTAAGAAGACTGAGGAGTCATCCGTTATTGTGACTTGTGTGAATCACTGCAAACACAATATATAGTCAGAAATGAGCACCAACATATTAGGCTGATGGGTCCAGTAGTATGCGAGATGAGCAACGACCGAACGCATGATATCCACACTTACACTTGGTGGAGAGAAAACAGTATAATAGAGTATATTAACAGAATTGCTTTTTTAATGTCACAGTGATAACATAATACATGACAAGACTTTATTTCTTGAACATGAATAATAAAATGTTCACTACTAAAAAAGACATGAATATCGTGGCTGTAGTAATCCCAACCAGACTGTAATGCTCATGTCTAAATGATCAGACCATCAGTGTATATTTGCAGTTTATTGTAATACATTTCCATGATGTAATATATACCGTATACACAGGAAAAGAGCAATCTCAGTTGATGATTTTTATTACTTAAATAGAAACTTGATTATGTTATGCGTCATTACACCATTTGGCGTCAACAGATGATCATTTCTTTGGAATGTTCTCACATTATCAGCTGCCACATGTATGCCAGTTAGATACCAGAGCTGCAGAAAGGTTGTTCACATGTGTATCTCTAGTTGAAAGAGTCTGACAATGTCAATAAATTATGGATTTTTCCACTAAAATCAGGAGAATACTGTACAGTGAAGTAGTTTAGAGAGGATGCGGTAAGAAGCTTCCAAAAAAGCTTTCATAAAAAGGAGGAAAACAAACAAAGCTGCCATGTTGCTGACCTCTGGACTGTAGAACAAGGGGCATGCTGCATAAATCAGGTTTAACATGTAGGACTGTTGTGGAGATAAGATACGAGAGCACACAAACATAGATATCTTATACCCTATCAAGTTATATGGTCACTACAGTGATTACAATAGGTCATGGGACACGCAACATCATGATTATAGTTTAAACTTATTTCTTGATTTTATGCAGATTTCAGTTTACCAATCCAGGCTAATTCTGCCATATGTAAAGTGATGTTTATTAATGCACACTGTCCCTGTGAAATAAAATGAATAAATAAATTCACCAGAATCGTTAGCCTTGATTTACAACTCTAGAGTTTATAACCTTGTAGATCTATAAAATGTGGTTTGTTTTATATGCTAGATAAGAAATAAGCAGTCAACACCATGACACCATGGCATTGGAACTGCAGTTTATCAATGACAGAAGTTTCACCAATTTTGGTTGCAAAGTTGCAAAAGGAGAAATGGTGAGTCTTTTATCAATGGATCTGAAATCCTGAGAGAAATTGGTGCCATTTATTTGAAAAAAAAAAAAAAACATAATTTCACAGCTAAACTTCCAGGAAAACTCGCCATTATCCAGAGTTTTGAGAATGTTACCATAGAAACGTACATTGAAGCCTGACACTGTTCTATCCGTACGAGCCAACATGTTGGTCAAGTTTCAGTCAGGCTCACTTGTATTAATCATAGATACGTACACACTAACCCATTTTATGACATGAAGGCATTCTTTCATGGAAAATTCATTCTAAATATTTAATTCTAAAAAGAACAGTAAGGAATTTTTAGGGGTTGAATTAATGCCAGGAGAAGAACTTTAAATAACTTGAATTACATGTCATGTAAAGTCTCACCAGGTCCATTACTAAACACAATCAGTATCAATGACACTGAAGAGACACAGTGCGTCTGAAAGCTTTAACTGAGTTTACCATCCAGCCGTAGATTTCAGAGGAGCTTCTGACTTTGGGGAGGATTTTCATCGGGACGTCAAAGTACCTAGAAGCAGCACGACAGCAGTCAGTCGTGATGATGCAGGTTTATAGGGTTTTAATTGAGCGGATATGCAGTACAGTCTGTGTTTGGACGGTGAGGAATTTGATTGGAACAGGGGGGGGATTTGATAAAAGTGCTGACTCCACCGTGTGAGTGCAATTGTGCAATTGTGCAGTTTGTTTACCTGCAGAGTTCAGGGTCCCAGTCCAGGCTGTGAATGTTGAAGAGCATGGTGCGACTGGCATTTGAGACGTCTGTGCAGTGGACCCCTCCATTCTTGCCCCCCGTCAGACACTGAGGAAAAACAACACCGGACTAATCAAATGTTGCTAATAAAAAAGGGACAGTACATTCAGTGAACGTGGAAACGTATTCATTTTCAAGAAAAGCACAGCATCTTCTCCCGTGTTACACCACTTTGACTGACATTGGGAACATCATATTCCAGATTGTAAATAGACTCCAGCTCCATCCGACGCAGGGCTGGTGCACAGCTTGAGCAGCTCTTACCCAGATGATCCAGGAGTCCACCGTGCCAAACATGGCGCGCTCACTCAGCACCGCCTGTCTCACTTCGTCCACGTTGTCCAGCAGCCAGCGTAGCTTCACTGCACTGAAGTAGGTGCTGATGGGAAGGCCCGTCTTGTGCTGGAGAGAGAACGGTAGAAATACAGAGAAGAGTGTTTGTTTGGTAAAAAAGTAGCATAAAGATACTAAAATATCAGAAAATAAAAAGGAAAAAACACTCACACTGTTGAGTTCTCTTCTAAAGTTAGGCGCTACTAAAAAAGGGACCTTCAGTCATTCTGATTAGAGAATTCTTAATAATTTAGTAAGGAGTTTGTGACCGCTGCAGCCTGAGTCTAAAATCTGAAAGCTAACAACAAGTGAAGGACTTCTTGTGCGTCTCTCACCTTGAGGTGGTTCTTGTTTTTGCCCGGAGCTTTGTTAATGAGACTCTCCACTGTAGACTGTGTGCGCAGGTCCAGCCAAACTACAGACAAAGCAGAGGACGGCTTACATATAGGACCTGAAAATATCTTCATTACACAGACACTTCTGTACCACTTTATAACATGTGACATTTTTGCCTGACAGCAACAATATACTGTATGTGTGCTTAAACTATTGGAGACGCTGAGAATAAAAGCAATACAGACATTGCAGCATAAATCACTGGGGTCGTCTCAATTTCTTACAAAGAAAAAACATATGTCATCACAGAAAGACTTCATAAATCACTGGCTTTAGTCTAGATAACGGGACATTCTTGTTTCTTGAAGAATTGGTGTGCAGACTAACAGGTTGACAACCCGACCCCCAACACCCTCACATAGAGGCATTGTGAACAGCCTGCGGATAAATTAGCCTGTCAAGCTGATACTAGAGGCTTAAGTCGAAGTAACAATGAAAACTTGTCTTTGCAAGTAATATTAGCAGACAGGCCTTGTGTGGGAGGTGACTGCATATGCACAGCTCATACACTGAATCACAGCCACGTGGGGCGGAGGGTGGTGGGGCAGGGACAGACATGACGTAGGACAATACGATCTGGTGCAACCTAGTCACGCGCTGTGCAGATTCCCAGATGACATAATCTTCTTGTTCGCTCAAGTAAAGAGGTTACACTTCAGAAGTATTGAGTGTAGAGTCTGAAACTCACAAATATGTCACCAAAGTAGTTGTAGCAAAGGGAATCTTTACACTTTTTAACCATGTTAAGGCCCCGTCACACATATCCGTATGGCAGAAGTGTATGCTGGCTTATATGAACATTTGTCAGAGTCCAAATACTTCCAACTTTATCGGATGGGAAAAGTGAACATATACAGATACGCATGTCTAACCTATTGATAGGGCATCTCTTCCTTATACAAATCAGATGAATGCCCAACGAATGCATAAGATATACAACAACATGGCATATACAAAATATCGGCAACACGCTGGTGTACGTAGATATAAGGTAAGGTATAAGTAGTATTCGTTAAGAGCTCACTGTGTTACGCTGGGGTGCGTTGTTGAACGCCTGATGTTTTGAGCATGTTCAAAATTACCGGACGTACCCGACGTGTGCTTCATAAGATATGCAGACGTTACGTGACGTTAATACGGAATACGTAGGTGAATATTTACCTACGTAAATACAGTACGTGAATACGTTAGAGGTACGTTAGATATAGGCTACGTCGGCTGACGGTGAACCCTACAGCCAACTTATTGATTATTAAACGTGTTTCTACAGTACAGCTAGCGTTCAGCTAGCGTTTTGGGAGCTTATTGGGGTTTGAATATAGGATATAGGGTCCCTGTGAGTAGCTCATCCTCACTTCTTCACAGCACTTCTTGATGAATACATCAACCCATCATCAGAGAGCATGGAGGATGCTGAGAGGCTGCGACAAGAGTACATTCTAGCCGTTCTCCAGCATGACGTGAACCAAATGGCACTTTTCCAGCTCCGTTGGCCATTCGCTCTGATATATTTTGTATAAGTAAGTGACACGCAATCAATGTGTTTGACATACGTATAATAATTAGTTATGTATTCATTATGTATACGTCAGCTACAACACCGCTGTGGAAAAGTTGGACTCTGACACATTTTGAGCTAATTTTCATATACGCCAGCATACGTTTGTGCCATACGGAACTGTGCGACAGGAACGTATGTCTGGCGTGTTCGGCGTATCGTCTGCGTCCTTCGAACGATCACAAGTTACCCTTAATTTATATTAACGTATTGCCAATATTTCGGATATGCCAGCATACGTTTCTGTCATACGGATATGTGTGATAGGGCCTTAAAGTGCGTTCTCAAAGAGTGTGTCTAAAGGGCTTTAATTGTCATCATTAACAGAATTGATATAAATATGAATATTTTTGCAGTGAGACTTGTTCATTCAGATGTATAATGCACCCACCAATGGCGTTGTAGAGTGGCTCTCCGGTCTCTTTGTCCCAAACCAGGGTCGTCTCTCTCTGATTGGTCACCCCCACCGCTGAGGCAAAAGCAACAACGTAAACGTCAATAAAACTCCCACTTTCACCCATTGCTCTCTGTTAGGTGGGGTTAACAGTTGTTTGTTGTTCTCTCACCCAGCTATAGCTATAGGTGTAGGTGTGGTTAACACATCAGTGCGCACACCAACAGTGTCCCCACCTTTTATGTTGGAGATGTCGATGTTGAGCTGGCTGAGTTTCTCACAAGTCCTCTCCATGCACTCATAGACAGACTGCATTATCTCTTTGGGGTCCTCCTCCACCCAGCTGATTCAGACACAAACACAGGCATGTAAACACACACAAAGGCCCACGTGTGTGCACAGACGTCTGTTTTGAACTCAGTCCAGAAGGATACAAAGACGTGAACAAAATCATAAGCACAGTTTCTTTGGCTGTTGCTATCCGTTACCAGCTATACTGCGTTAGTGGGCTACGGAGAGAAATTCCTTTCCTACTGCATCTCTGAACCATCAAATCACACACATGTAGTCTAATCTAGTAAGTCTTCTTTTGATAACTAATGTAATATTTTTTCACTTCCATTCACAGAGGCTCCCCTAATATTGTTCTGGCTCTCTCCCTCTCACAGAAACAAAGGTAATGAAAGACACCAGCCCCACATTGTTTTGGAGTACATGTTTATACTAGGTATTACGGTAATAGTGTGTAAGAACTGACTTCTAAATAAAAGCGACTTACCAGGGAACATAATAGGAAATTTCACATTCATTCAGTAAAGTCAGTCTGTCAATAGTAAATAAATACATAAATAACACTAAATGAATAATAAATAAAATAAATGTTTTTTAAATAACTACTATATTTCAGATATTCGAGAAACGTCCTGTTACCAATATCTGGACATTCTGATATACAATTTGAATATATTTTAGAGAAATAGAAATATATATATATATATATATATATATATATATATATATACACACAGCACCTAAGAATATTGTTATTGTGAAGTAGAGCTGCAACAATTAGTCAATCAGTCATTTAAGAAAATGCCAAATATTTGCCGTTTCAAGCTTATTAATGTGAGAATTTCATGCGTTTCATTGGCACACAACAGTAAACTGAATGTCTTCGGTCAAGACATTTGACGGAGTCACCTTGGACTGTGGGAAAATATAACAGTTAATGGATTCAATGAAAAATAATTGAAGAACTCACCCCTCCTTGGGGAAACTCTGGTTGATCTCAACTTGGTGGAGACTCATCACTTCAGCTGTTTTTGCATTGAACACCTGTGAAGAAAGAGACAAAGAATAGAAGTAAAACAAAAGGATACAGGGGTGTGCTTGTGAAGTCCTCTTCTTTATAAAACAACACATCATTTGGCACTACGCAAGACTGGAATAGTCACGGGAAGTTTTATTTTTCCAGTGATACATTACAACGAGTGATAAAAATGACTATTAGCTGGATTTCATCCGGCTACATTGCAGGCACAGCACCTGCCATGATTGTCACTTAAATAAAAAATGGCTGCCTATTACAGAGGGGGTAAGAGTTAACGAGGCAGAATGTAAGTTGTAACCTACAGTCAGATAGAAGTCAGCATTTCTTTTAATAAGTTAGGATAGGGTAACCTCTGTGAGCACAGCAGTACCATTCAGCTACAGGTGATACTCACGATGCAACACAGCACAAGGTACCGGGACGCATTAATCTTGAAAAACACATGATCCACAAACAGTTTCAAACCACATTGCACTCTTTGCACTTTATGGTCATTTCACAGCTGCAAAGCCTGGACAGACACAACAAGCAGGCTACAAGCTGAGCCCTCTGACACTTGAAGGAGAGCGGTAACGTTCAGCTGAGGTCACGCGAGTTGGATGGCAAACAGGAACATTCTCACCCCATCATAAAAATGGAAGGATCATATGACTGGGCCAGTTAAAGTAGGACCCATGATGTCACAAAGAGTCCAAAAGTGCAAGTCTACAGTGTGTGTAATATTGTATATGTGAGCGTCTGTGTGCATGGCGGGCATATACAGGAAGGTGGACACAACAAACGTCACATGTACAATAATAGCTACATAAAAAAACAAAAACAAATAGAAATCGCCTTATGACACTAACATAAAAAGGTCAGGGAAGGTTAATGAATTTGCAGTCAATCTGCTGCAGAAAAAGCTTGGAGGATGCCGGAGTCAAGGTTTTGTTGTGAGGGTTTATTTCAACATTGCCTCAGGCTTAATAATTATCTTCTACGACCAGAGATGTGTTCGCTTATCGTCTTTGGGTCCTGCGATGAACCTCACAAACAACCTTCTAGGTTTAACTTTAACTTCTGGTCTAAATTATATTTTCTGTGCTTGACATAAAGCGTCAACAGATCAGCCTTTAGTCACAAAGGGTTCATGGCCTTTTGGAAAGAACTGGTTACTAATTAAGAAAACATTTAGCGCAGTGTTAAGGCACCCATTTGCTGTAGACACCATTTTTGGACACATACATTTGAGATATATTCCCCAGCATAATGAAAAAGGTTGGGTGGGTTACAGATTTAAAATATGCATTTGTGTATTTCTCAACAGATCATGGTCCAAAGATTTTTTCTCTTATGTATTGCTGACAAACAACACTCATGTAAACAAATCCACCACAGGGTGTGAGATAATAGCTCAGATTGATTTGTTCTCTGGTGTTAGTCCTTGTAGTAATCTATCAATCAATAGGCCTTAGTAAAAGCAGCTTTCGATCTAGTGTTTTGAATTTAGGACCAGACACCAGCCAATCAACGTTCAAATGTGAGAAAAGATGTCAGATTTCACAAGAATGTTAACCAGATCTATTTTTGAATATCTAACAGCAAGATGAACTTTTGAACTGCTATGCCAATTTTCCAGCTGACCTACTTGAAGAAGCCCAATTTCATTCACAATGGATCACTCATTTTGCTGAACTGAAAACAAAACAACAAAGCGTCAACTAAATGAACTGAACTGTAATGTAATGTAACAAGTGGAGGAATCTGGTCAGTTTCCACTTGGCAGAAGGACAACTTTTAAAGTAATGTCTGCTGTGTTCATACAGGCAGAACTAGAGAAGGAATGGGATATCAAGGAGTCTCTTAGCTGGTTAACAGTATGAATTTAAATGGGGGAATTTCACAAAACAGAACTAGTACGGGACAGAATTTCATTGTGAAAAACTTCAAATGCAAAGATCCAAACTGACTCGCTAAATTATAACTCACAATGTTGTCCTTACCACATGTAAACATTACTGAGGAGACCGACATTTCAACATAGTTGCTAATCACTTCCCCACCACTGCGATGCATTTTTTACTAACAGTAAATTATGGCATTTCATGTTTTCCAGCATACAAGAAGCATTTTGTCTTGTATTGATGTAGAATGTACTACATTTACACTATATCATCTTCAATAGGATACTTCAAATGGAGTTGCACTTTTTCAGCATCATTTGATAATGGCCGTTTTGTTTCATAATGCAATATTGATATTTAATTATGAATATGTATAATGTTGTGATACTCTTAATTAAACTCATACATGATGCATATAGTATATGCAATGTGAGATTTGATTCCAAAATGAGGAGGATAGCCTTTTGCAGTTTAGCACATTGAAACTGTGAGGATCAAATCAGAGCTAATGACACTGGCTGCTCTCGTGCAGTGTGTTCATTTAACAGTAGGGGCGCACGAGGGGTTCCTATTTTTATAATTGAACTGGCTCAGCAAATGTTTTTTTGCTGTAGTTTAAGAGAATAAATACAAATCCTGCTATATATATATATATATATATATATATATATATATATATATATATATATATATATATATATATATATATATATATATATATATATATATATATATATATATATATATATATATATATATATATATATATACTGAGGAGGGTGACCCTCGCCGTGTGGAGCCTGCAAATGAGTTCTTAACAAAGTTATCATTTCCACTTGCAACAAGTTTTTTCAGTCGAAGGCTTTGCTATTGCTTATCAACTATGCAGTCAAATAAAATGCCGAGGGATTAAGTAAAACAGAGAAGTTATCAATAAAGACCACTTAATCTGTGAAATGTCTGTAAACACCTCACTCACCAGAAACCTCGTCGAGCTCGTGCCCTGGTCAATCGCAGCAACCAGCGGATCCATCCTCGTAGTTCTTTCTCGTGACCGTTAAAACACTGGAAACACCACCAAATGCTGGATTTGAGGCTTGCTGCGATCAACGGCAGGGGTGTTTCTTTTCTTTCTTGAACACCAACCACGACTACTCGTAACGTGGGTAGGTCGACAGGGCGCGCAGATGGGGGCAGAGCATGGATGTTTAAAGAGAACTGGGCAGAGAAGACGCTGACGGAACCATTGGCTGCTCGTCAAAAGGCATCGACCACGTTCTGTCCAATCAGGTTTGGGGGCAGGTTCTCAGAGGAGGTCGCTCTATTTACATGGCTCTGGTCCTATTTTACACAGTCTATACTCTGGCCAGAGGGAATGAGCCTGACCTTTAATTGATTTGTAAGTCAGGAGAAGGATTTTGAATTCTATTCTGTATTTTACCGGGAGCCAGTGCAGAGCAGCTAATACAGGAGTAATATGATCCCATTTCCTTCTTCTTGTCAATACACGTGCCGCTGCATTACCCCAACACAAACAGTGTCGATGATGTAGATAAATATGTTGATATTTGAGCAGACAGCTCTCTCCCATGGAGGCTCTCCCCTTAAAGCTGGGAATTACGGAGACAATGAGACAGACTTGAATGTATCATGTCACCTGTTTAAAGGTTGAAAAAGTGTCACCATAAACTCATAGAGTTTGGTTGAAAGGTACTTAAATTCCATTATAATTTAGAGGTTTTATAAGTAATACTTATCTTGCGATGGGATCACACCAGCCGAGACGCCTAATCGAGCCGGGGTCGTAAGGTATGGGGGCCAATGGCCCATTCCCCACTTCCTACCCCCTTACTTACGGCACGGCCCACATCCACTTCGTTTCGATCTCAACTACACACCTGTAAACCTTAGCGACGCCAAATGGATCCGGGGGCGCAAAGTGCGTAAAATGGGGGGTCAATGCTCAGTCATTTCTTTTGGACAATGCCCCAGTATTATATGTTCTGCTTTTAGAATAAAATGGTATTTTACAAACTTCTTATATGAACTTAATACCTCCAAGCAACATTTTAATTTAAGACTCACAATACATGTATAACATTTTTCCTCTTGCTCCATTTGGAAAAGCAAACTTATATTTTTTACAAAATTACTTTGTGTGGTTCACTGCCAGAGTTCTATGAAGAGTAAATATACTGACATTACACTTTGACACTATGGTAACGCATCACGCTTTATCTATATGGACACTATAGAAGGCAGAACTGAGGATATGATCAGTCACAATCTATTGGACATCCACACTGGGGAGGAAGCTGTGTGTACACCAGTAAGTATACAGACTGTACGTCATCTGTACATTACAGTTGTAGTACACAGATGCTGCTCCACCTCACAAGCTTAGTAAGGGTTTTATACTGATGCAATGCCACCATACCAACTTACAGTATACACACCATTTATTTCTCAAACACTGCAGATTTTTATAAGGAATGCATTTTTGTCCGAACTTCGGTGGTAACAGTAAAATAATGCAATACTTTGGATGTATTACTGTGGCAGTGGGGTGTGGTTAGGGCGCCGGCTGCTGGGGAGAGACAGGAGTGTCCCAGCTGGAGGCCAGACAGCTGAACAGAATCAGGTAATCAGTCACATAATAAATGCATGGTGATGGCCTGGTTCTGGTCTCTTGCAGTAGGCTTGGTTCCAGAGGAGACGGAGACGCTTGGTGAGCCAAGACGCAGCAGCAGCCTGGAGAGCGACGAACAGCAGAGTGACGGACTGGAGAGCGACCTGTTCGTGTGCTTGTGATAGAAAGCTTACCTGTGAGCGAATAAAGCGGTGTGTTTAACCCTATACTCTCTCTCTGTCATCCCTGTAACTGACTGTGGACAAGAGGCTCCACAATTACTATGCATTATATTATTTCATATGTTCACATTATCATTTTTGTCATATGACTGTTTACTTTTTTTCTGGGGGGGGCTGAGGCTAATTTGGAATATGTGACATTGGGCTATTTAATCAACATTTGATTAATTTTGACGTGTAACCTAACATGCTGAAATGTAGATATCTATCTATCTGTCACACATTACTCTGGAAGGCCTGAGAGACCAATGAGAGAAAGACATCTTAGTTTAATTTTATTTTACGATTTCTAGTCCTATTTAGAAAAAGGTATTGGTGCTCTTCAGATGCATAAAAAAGTTACTTGGCAGAACTTTTTTCACCTGTTCATAAGTCATAAACACAGTTTAAAAACACAATTTAGTTCAGACTTAGAAAATGCATGAATTATTTTTCTCACTTACTGTACTTCTCCTTTGTGATGTAAAAAAGTTGTTTCCGCCATTAAATATAATTCAGGCAAATGTGTTGTACTGTACTTTGTAGATACTTGTTTAAAGTATATTACTGTTGATCATTTGTATTACTCATAAAGCTAAGTTAGATTCCACCTCATCACATTAGAATGAATTCCGCATACACCAAAACCACAACAAAAACGGATTAAAACAGGCATACAGTACTTGTGCGTAGCCTGGTAAATAAACAAGTAAAAGTACAAATTTGGATGGTAAAATACATTTACACAATACACAATACAATCTTTAGTGAGGAGCCTAAGATAGGCGCTGTCCAGTTCTTACTGTGCGTCTGCTTTCGAGGCTTCAGGTGCAGCATCTGTGAGGCTGTCAGCTGTGCTCTGTGTGCCCACAGTCGCCTCCTTAATCTTGGCTGCATTCTCACTCTGAGCCCGGTTCTGTTTCTCCCTCTCCAGGGCTTTCTCCATCTCTGTGTAGTAATCAAGAGCCTTCCGTACTGGGTCGATAATGTGTTGCTGCAGAATGAATGAAAAATTGATAAAATTCCACCCCAAGTGAGCAAACAGTCCCTCAACCTTGTCCACTTTTCATTTAGTAAATGATGCCCTACAGTACATTTGCTGGATATTTGTGAATATTTTTAAATAAATGACCTCCAAGCAGGGGAAGAGGTTGGCCAGTTCGATGAAGAGAGGCAAAAGGACAAATCGGATGAAGCCTGTTTGAGATGACGGCTTGGTTACTTTGTCCCGATCCATGAAGGGGGTGACTGGAAGACCCTCTAATTTCTCCACATCACTCTGAGGGCAGATAGACCACACAGCTGCAGTTAATGGCTTTACATGTAGCAGGGCTGGCGTGTGTCATTTTTGATTTAGTCTCTTATTATCTCCACCAGGACTAAGCCTGTGTGTCTGTTTGTCTGTCCGCAGCTAATCTGGCATACTACTGGAGCCATCAGTTTCATATGTTTTGTGCAGTATGAGACTGTATGCTCAAGGACCATCTTGTGGTTGTGGTGATTGACAATTTTTGGAAAACCTATTTATTGACTGTTCTATACCGTCGTTAACTGCTGACTCCTCGTAACCTGGCCGGTAGGGGATCAACAACTGCTTCAGTAGCAAAATGCATTTTCTCCCGGAAATCAACTGCTAAAAACAAGCTTTACCTATTTTGCTGAAGGCCACATTTTGTCGTTGCTCTAAAACTGACATCCATAAAAACTTTGGTCTCATTTTGAACCAGGGCATCTTGAGATTGATTCCATACCTGATACGTTATTATCCACTAATGTTAGGCACGATACAAGATGAATACATCTCTGTTCTTGTTATCTTCACTACCATGTTGACTGGAAGGCAGCTGGCAGGGACAACTGAGTGAGATTCAACTCTTCTTGTTTAAAGTAGAGGGAGACACCTGGTGGAGATCTGCACTATACTGAATGCCCTCTCTAGTTTAATACACCTTGTTGCAGTTTTGAATTAGAACACCACATAAATGTAATTGACCAAGAAGGAAACATGTAAACAATCGTCTGTAGTAGAAACGTATATCTCGGTGTTGCCACAGTACGAACTGTCTTTACACACAATCAGACTGTTACCTGGTTGTAGAATTCCTGCAGAAGACAGTCCAGCCAGGGCTCAGCCACCTCCATGGGCCGCGCCTCGTTGGATATGTCGCTCACTTTGATCAGAATCATCATCAGCTGCACACAGAGACATAACAGGACAACATTAGAGAGTAGACAGCTATACATTTATTATGTGAGAAAGACGATGGGGCCGAGCTCCACTCACAGTT